>NW_028278550.1:0-195063 GCF_059751315.1 Micrasema longulum | reverse complement strand
AGGCGAATTTTCAGATAACAAAACTTCTCGATACTCAACAAGTCATCCAACTTATTCACATACGTGTATACGTAAAATACTTTTTTTTTATTATGGAAATTAAAGGCAGGCTCTGTCCGTTTAAAATACGCATACAGTCCTTGTCTACAAAAAATTGGACAAACTCAAAATATTGTTGATAAATTACCTGGTCCATGAAGAAGTATAGAAATTGAAAAAATAATATTTTCAGGCGTTGCCTAGTATGTAGGTGAAATAATTCAATTTGATGAATCTCACCCGCATAAATAAAGGTTTTAGCTCTTTAACTTCACAAACATCAACAGATGAAAGAATCGAAGGAATATAGATGTTCAAATATAGGCAGAATGGTGAATATTACACAGTGTGTAAAGTGGCCACTTAAACCAGCCATTGACAGGTTATAAGCCCTGTAGATGCCTGGACTTCTATATTACCTTCTCTTAAATGTTCTTCATCTCTGTTGTAATATGTTGATAAAATATATAAAAAAACATTAGTAATGCTTACTTAAAAAATGTATGTATTTTATGTATTCTTGTTGAACTTCCAAATATTTTATTTTTATATATATATATATATATGCAATACTTAAACTCATTAGAAATTGCATTATATTAACTCATTGGCAAACCTGATACACTTTGTTAATGATTTTTAAGACAAAAATAATGCAATTCAATTTACCCTTATATAATTTTGAATTCACAATCCTTACCTCTGTTTTGTATAAATACATTGATTTTTTTTATGATGATACCAGTCTCGAAGATGTCGCGAAAGCGATGAAACCTGTCACTGGATATTCCAAATTTGTGGATTAAAATTTTACTCGTCTTTTATTTCAATAATAAATTACAATGAACTTCGATAAAAAGTTTTCAGTTACAATCTTAAATAAACTCTCCTAATACAAAAACATAACACTTACAATAATACATTCATTTTTTATAGTAGCACAATTATGCAATTAAAACTAAATCTTTCATCCATTTACATTCAAACTATTACATGCTAGTAAACTTACTTTGCGTGTAAATATGCCGAAATAGATTTATATTACTGTAAATTGATTTTACTTTTTATTTCCAATAAAATATTCATTAAAACATCGTAGAATTACTAACGAGAAACAACGACGAATTCTCCGATTTTTATTTTTTAAATATTCACAATTCTGCTAATATAAATCGAGGTAGATATGGACCACAGTATTAAAATTTTACAACACTACCAATAGACACTGGCAACGACATAATCAACAATAATGCTTTAATAATTGTTAATATATATTATTGCTACTTAAGTATTAAGCCAGACATGACTAGATTTGACATTAAATTTCACTGGTTACTGCATTATTAATCACATATTTTTCAAATTAATTAACTTTATTCATTAAGAAAGAAAAAACACCTTAATCAATGTCTTAAATATGCCTGTATCTTTATAAAATTGTAGCTTTCCAGTGTTTTATTAGATTTTTATTTAACTAATGAATACTGTGAAATGTTAATCAATCAACTTTATTTAGTCACCACGTTTTGGTTATAGATAAGCTGATTTTTCTCAACCAAACTGTCTTCAGTAAAATTTATTTATTCACCCAAAGATACACATTAACTCAATGAGTCCTGTGTTGAGTTGGGATACAACATTATGAAAAAAGGAAGCATGTTTATTATTAAATAATAACAAAAGAAAATAAATATTATTTATTTCAATTGAAATAAATAATACTTATTTTTCGTTTTATAATATCATAATATTACCGTTGCGTTTTACATTTAAAAATTCCATATTCTTCAAGTAAAAAGTGCTTAGTGCAAAAACTAACAAAATATAATTTGTACTTTATTTTCATTTTCAATACCCATATCCTGTCAAATTTTTTAAATATGAAAGCCATAGTTGATTTAAAAAAAAACAACTTACCCCAAATGAACAACAAAAAAACGCGCGTATTTTTTTGTTTTTCTTGTTAAACTTTTGAAAGTTCTTAATTTCATTATTTGTCTAATTTCTTGTAATTAATTAGCTGATAACAAAATTGTTTTTTATCACATTTAACCGGAAAACTTTTGAAACATTCACGTAAAACTTTTACCGATACCAGGAGCACAGAGATTGCGTACGATCGCGGAGCTTTCGTGTCGAACACTAACGGGTCTTTCTAAAGCGCTACCCTCTAGACTGAAACGCAAACGGATTCTATACTTTGTAGGTACTCCGACGAGTTGTGCGCTTTACAGGGATGATTTTAGGTCTTAGAGCTACGAGCGTGCGTCACTGTTGCCTAAAGAAAATATTTTAGACAATGATATTTAATAAATTTTTTAAAGGCTAAGCACTAAAATTTGAGCATATATAAACTTTAAAAAGTCATACATTTACGTTTTTATGACTTGACAATTTGGTGGCCATTTTTAGACGTTGGTCGCAAAACACTCGACAAAGCATTAAACAAACTGTAAAATCGATAGAAACTTACTGAATAAAATACAAATAAATGCGAGATTAAGAATACTCAGACAGGATATATTCAAACTGCCTTTATTTTCAAGCAATCCAGCACCTTTGGCCCCCATGTGTCGGGATATTAACTGCCGAAATAGCAAAATTGACATATTTCATGACCTATTTGATTACAATATCTCAGAAATAAATCTTCATTAATAATAGTGTTTAAATATACGTGTGCAACTTATTTTCTACAAAAAATATAAAAATATTAGAAAAACAATTGATAATCATTCTTTCTATTTTGAATAATTCGATAATTAAAAATGTGCATACGTATGTGGAATTTTATCGAGGAATACCTACGAATTGTATGTTTTTTAAGTATACATATTTATTGAATTGTCTTGTAAAATAGTTTTCTTAAAAGTTAGTAACAGAAAATTGGAAGCAACTTGAAGGGAGTGATTCTCGGCCCCGTTCAGAGTACCTATAATAAAAAAAATAGATATCAAACACCATCAGACCATCACGTGGTTTTCCGCAGGAGTCCGCAGAAAGAATAGAACGCAACACAACAATAAATAAACTTAACTTTATATATGTAGATAGATACCTCGCTCCCTCTACATTCGTCCATCTTCTCATACACGCAAATAATTGTTTATTTGATTATCCGCACTTTTCCAAGTGAGCTGTTTTAGGTGATATTTTTTTATACATTTTGCTTGCTTAGTATTTACATATATAAAACTCCGAGAGTAGATTATTTAGTATCGATGGATACTTCTTTTTATTTATCTTTTGTCTGTTTCAACTTTTAATGTAAGCCGGTAATTTATATTTTGGAATAGAAAATACATATTTTTTGACAATATTACAGAAATAACATTATTTCATAAATTTTTTTATATAATTAAAACGTATTTATATTTATTTTACAACAAACAACAATAACAATCGAACATTGATGTTAATATTTTAAATAAAAAAGTCATTTAATTTTTGCCCGCTTTCTAATGTTTGTATATTCAAATAATCATTTGAGGATATGTAATTTATATATTCAATAAATATATTTAGTTTTAAATTGATAAAACGCAAAATTTTTATGCTAAACACGCATACAATTATATATCGCAAGCGTTTCAAGCTTATACCTTTTAATACAAAGTAAGGTATATTTTTTTAATATAATAAGAAAATTCTAGAACCATAATTAAAAATAATAATTAATTTTACATCTAACTGTACCTATTTAAACGGATTTACATGCTTTATTTTTTGTCTTCTTTCGTTTTTTTTTTTTATGAATGAATTGAAGATATATGGATTTACAGATAAAGACTAACTGGTAAAGTTACACAGTGTGTAAAGTGGCCACTTAAACAAGCCACAAACCCTGTAACTGCCTAGATTTCCATATTTCCTTGAACATACAAGTATAACAACGCAATAGGTTTAAACGAGCACTAAATAAATAGTCCAGATATTGTCTCGATGTCCCTTATGTTTGTCAATGCTTCTTTCTTTTTTTTAATGTTTTAAACTATTCTTTTATTGTAATATTTAAACCTTATAAATTGTATACATGGACAATGTCCGTTAATAAATAAATAAATATATATATTTGTTTTTATTGGTTGCAAAATTAGAATATAATTACATACGACATGTAGATACATACTAATAAAGCCCGTTTTACATTCATTTTTATTTTCTAAACAAGTTCCTTAAAATTGGATATTTTTTTTGGTAAAAAAATAAATATTTGCGTTCTTATAATGTACGCAAATATTTTAATTTTGAGGGCCATTTTCAACGAGTTGTAAATAACTCACTATTAGAAAATGGGAATCAAGTTGGGGTAGAGTGGGATTCGAACCACGGACCTTTGATCCGTGAGTCCGAGACACTAGCCACGGGACCACAACCCGATTCAAATATTTTAAAAGAAATATTATTTTCTACTGTATAAAGTTCAGAATAGTTTTTTCAATTTAGATTTGAATGTTTTAATATTTAGTAATGATTTTAATATTTCTATAAGATTATTTAAGTTGTTTTCCCCACATACGTATTATGATTTAAAGCTGCAGTTGTATTTCATATATGCAGAACAACGATATATCCATATTTTTACTTATAATTATTATGGGTTATTACCATAAGTATTTTTGCATGCTTTCACGTGTTCCTATTCCCATACCTTAATAATTTATGTAGTATTTATGATCATATATATTTTTAAATTTTAGATTTCAAACAAGCTAGAACGCCTAATTAAAGCTGTGAATCACAGCACAGAACACCCGAGACAATCGAGAAAAATCACGTTTAATATGATATTTGATAAAGAAAAAAGTATAATAAAAATAGTTCTTTACGAAAGAACATTGAATTTTAGATGTTCATATTCAACCATAGGTAAAATGGTATATGTTACACAACGTGTAAAGTGGCCACTTAAACCTGACGGTAATAGATCATAAACCCTGTAAATGCGTAGACTTCCATATTTAAAATGATCTTCATCTAGTCATTCCCCTAAATTATAATCACAGATCGTTTCAGTATAGCTTACTTTTTAATAAAAAAATTAACCAATCTTGTAACTTTCAACCTCCTTACCCCTTCCCTTCCCAAACCCTTAAACCACCAACCCGACTTATTCTCCAACATATCACTGAATATTATTAACCTAATTTTTAATGTATGTCACGATGGTGTTTGCATCTTCTTTAACTCAGTATGTAATTTGTGTATTTTTTCGGAAATACTATGCATGATGGTGAAGGAGAAAGTGTATTTTAATATTTGCATGTTAGTGTAGTGAGTGTTGTGACGAAAAGATTTACTGATTTTTTTTTTTATACCAATATTTATTTATTTATTTATTTTATTTTATTTGATTTATTTGTATAACCAACAGCTTTAATTATCTTTTATATTTATTACAAAAATAAATAACAAATAAGCCAATTACAGGTTTTCACAAGAAGCATCACAGTGAGTTTAAAAAGATTCTCGAACATAAAATGAATAGTAATTAAATGTAAATTCAAAAGAAATGAAAAAATACTACGAATTATTTCGAAAGCAAACTAACTTACTAACTTACAATATCTCCATCTATCTTGTTATATTAATATTTATTGTATTCATTCTTTTCTTTTATTTGATTTATGTTTTTATGTAATTTTTTACCAATATCAGTATCATTTAGAGAATAAAACACTGAAAGACATTTCCCTTTAACTCTGCATGTAATTTATGTATTTTTGTAAATACTTTGTATGCTAAGGGATGGCAAAGGTAAAAGCATATTTTACCATTTGCATGTTGGTGTAGTATGCGTCCTGACGAAGAGACGGATACATCTCGAAACCAGTAGACATAAAAAGTCAATAAGTGGTTGAATAAAAATATTTATCAACATTAAATTTAATGTTTGACCACAAGGTTTGAACAAAACGCTTTGAACATAAATTATATAAAATAATATGTTTAATTCCTAATGACACAACAAACATGAGAGTTTTACAAGCGCTGTCTATTTTCTGCAAAATGCACATCTAAGGTTGTGGTCCAGCCAGACTTTAAAAATCATTAAAACTGGTCAAATTCATAATACGAATGTTGCATTATTTATCATTTGTCAAAGTAAAAAACAGTCCAGTTTTGTAAATTATATTATTTAATCTTTTTAAAGTGCAAATATCTCAGTTATAACTTTCTATGCCTGGCTGTTTTCTGCATAACTACGTTTAATTTACGTGTGTTTTAAAAGCTTCTTCCCGCAACAGAACAATAAATCTTTACCCGACTCTAAAATTACATCTTATGGTTCTGTATTGTTGTAATCATGAAATCAAGATTGAATGAGATATAATTTTAATAAGTACTCGGATAACCTTTTTAGAAATTTTTGCTGCCAATTTGCAAAACTATGTAGCTGCTGAGAAACATTAATTGATTAGTTTTTTTAAAAATTAAGGAATTTTTCAAAAGCTCGGTCCGTATTCTAAAAGAAAGTTAAATTTTATCTTGAATTTCATCCACAAAGTAAAATTAAGTATTCTGTATGAAAAATAGGATATATCTACATTTTTTTTCTAAACATGTTCAACTTTAGGTAACCAACAAAGATACTTTGAATTTTCATACAAATATACACATTTTCGTACATAAATATCGATGTTTGTATATACCGTCTCGATATGCACCGATTATGAACAATATAACTCCCTAGGAAGGAAATCCAGTCTGTCTACAAACATTTGGACATACGCAAACATTGTTGATTAAACTAACTAGTGTAAGAAGTACAAAAATTGAGATATTGTTTTCGGGCGTTGTCTAGGAGGTGAATTGGTTCAACCGGATGAATCTCACACACATGATAAAGGTTTTAACTCTTTTACTTCACAAAAGTCAACAGATGAAAGAGTTGAGGAAATTTTATTTTTTTATTTTTTTATTTTATTATTTTTTCACGCCCATAAGGCTTTTACATACATGAAAATTTTACAAAATATAAGTATATAAACAACATTCAATTTAAAAAATACAATATAAAGCAACAAAAGATAGAACGGTGTTAAGAAGTAAAGTTGGTATAAAAAAAGAAGATGAGTATATAAACAGCATAGATTTTAAAAAAAACACAATATAAAGAAATAAAATAAAGGAACAAAATAAAGGAACAGTGTTAAGAAGTATAGTTGGTATAAAAATAAAAAGATGAGTGTATTAACAACATAAATTTTAAAAAAAATATATAATATACTGTAATAAAATATAGAACTGTGTTTTAAAGTTAAGTTGGTTTTAAAAAAATTAAAGCAATATATATATATTTCTATTTTTTTTAATAAGCTAAAGAAATACAATTAAAGGTTTAAAGCAGCTAGGTACATAATGTTATAAAATACAATATGAACAGAATATTAAGTTCTATTTGATAAGGAACATATACATTGATATTTAAAATTTACAAGACTCACGCTAAAGACATCGATGTTGTTAGCATATTGGTTCGCGAGTACATGCATCCGTATTACTGGCGAATTCGCGCTGTAATTGGTCGATGATGGACCGCAGTAGAACAAAGTATTACATCGGGTAACTCGACCAGGCACTCGCACATTAATCAAATTGATAAGTTCACAACAATCGAACATCGACATTATTATTTTAAACAAAAAAAGCAAGTCATTTAATTTTCGTCTGTTTTCTAATGTTTGGATGTTTAAATAATCATTTAAGTATGAGTAATTTATGTATTCAATCGGTATACTTAATTTAAAATTGATAAAACGCAAAAATTTATGCTGAACTCTTTCGATGTCCTTAACATGAACCCTGTAATGCGGTGACCATATAACTGAGTTATACTCGAGTTGACTTCGCACTAGGGCAATATACAATGTTTTCATTATGTTTATAGACTCAAAATCCCGTATCGTTCGCAGCAAAAATCCCAAGGTTCTCATGCTCTTATTTGTAATGTTTTGTATATGTTTAATAAAACTCAGTTTTTCGTCAAAAAGAATACCTAAGTCTGTCATCTCTGTAACTTTTTCTAAAGGTGAAGAATTTATTTTATACGTGAAAACGATGGGATTCCTGTTGCGGCAGAATGTCATAATTTTGCATTTTTGAATATTAAGAAATAAATTATTTTTTTTACACCAATTATACAAATTATTAATATTTGATTGCAGAGTTTCACAATGATTAATGTCCGATATTTTTTTAAATATTTTAATATCGTCCGCAAAAAGCAAAACTTCGACATCATGGAAACAGGATGTAATGTCATTTACGAACATTAGAAAAAGAACAGGCCCTAGGTGACTGCCTTGTGGAAGACCACTAGAGGCAGAAAAACAGTCTGATTTTACATTTTTGATTTTTACATATAGATACCTGTCAGATAGATAGGCTCGAAACCAATCAAGGATAGCTCCACGAAAACCCAAACCATACAGCTTACTTAGTAATATTTTGTGAGAGACTTTGTCAAACGCCTTAGTAAAATCGGTGTATATACTATCAACTTGATTTTTATCATTAAAGGCTTCCGATATGTAATTATGGTAAAGAATTAGGTTTGTGGCAGTTGACCGCGCCTTTATAAAACCGTGTTGTTTAGTGTCTATTATATTTGAGACATCATGTTGAATTTGGTCAAGTATGAGTGACTCAAAAAGTTTGGGTATGACTGATTGGATGCATATAGGACGGTAGTTTTTAATATCTGAGTCGTCCCCCTTTTTAAAAATTGGAGTTATATAGCTAGATTTCCATTTGGAGGGAAAACATCCCATTGACAATAGTTTATTGAAAAACGTGGTGAGAGGTTCAGCTATAACTGAGGCACATTTTTTGAGAAAAATAGGCGGAACATTATCAGGACCTGCTGATTTATTTTCATCTAAAGAGAGTAGTCTCTTCTTACAAGACAACATATTAATTTTACAGTTTGAAAGCGTAATTGTTTTATCAAAAGTAAAGGTTGGAATCTTATCATCTGGAATAGGTTCATCATACACTTCCTTAAAGAAATTTGCAAAAAGGTTTACAATATTTTCAGTGCCATTCACTAATTTTCCATCTAGATGCATAGCACTTGGATATTCGAAATGAGAATTGTTTAATTTTTTTATGTAGTTCCAAAGATTGTTTGAGTTTAACGCCGAATTTTCCATACTTTTTACATACGATTTAAAGCATATCTTGGAAAGCGTTTTACATTCGTTTCTTGTTTTGGAAAATTCCTGATAATCATGAATACTCCGACTTTGCTTAAATTTTTTGTGTAGTACTTTTTTTGAATTTAGTAAAATTTTAAGTTCAGCGGTAAACCACTTTGGATAGTTTATTTTAAGTTGATACTTGGGGACAAATTTATCTATAGAATTAAAAATTATGTCATACATATGGCAAATAGATATTTCTGTATTATCATTATTTAAAAAAGTCCAGTCAGTTTTAGAAAGTTGATTAATAATTGAATCAAAATCAGCCTTTTTGTAATTTAAAGAAATATCAGTGTGTTTTGAACAGGTTTCGTGTAAATATAATGTTAATTCAAGAGGAGGGTGGTAATCATCAATTGGCAAGATCGGATCAACGCTCTTTTCAACATTAAGGTTAGCATAATTTGACAAAACTAAATCTAGCAACTTATTTTTCACGTTATAAATAAAATTATGTTGATAAAAATTTAAAAAGTTAATCATGTCCAGTATTGGTCGCGCCCGATCGTTCTCACTTTCACTATGAATATAGCCACTCTCACTATTTCCCCACGACAAGTTGGGAAGGTTGTAGTCACCAAATATAATTAGTTTGTTGTTAGGGTATTTTGAACACAAAAACTCGATGTCTTCACAATGCCTCTGATAATTTTCTGAATCTGTAAGTGGTGGAAAATAGACACATCCAATTATGAATTTTTCAAAAGCTGTGCTCACTTGAACGAATATTTGTTCTGAGATGAGATTATTATTTTTAAGGTGTTTTGATGAATATTTCTTATTAATCGCCAGCAATACTCCCCCACCTCTTGATTTAGTACTTGTAGAAGGTGAGCGATCACATCTATAAATTTTATGGTTAGGGAAACCTAGTTCTGAAGATTTAATACTTGGATCCAACCATGTTTCGGTGAGTACAAACATATCGTAATGAAGTGTTGGTAAAATTAGTCTTAAATCATTTAATTTTGTACGAACGCCCCGGATATTTTGATAATAAAAGTGTAGTGGCACCCTTCTTAGTTTTTTGGTAGAGTTTGAGTTATTCTCGGAGTCGAGTTTATGTATTTGATTGTGATATTTTCTTCACCGTTTATCTTACGTAATTCCAATTCCTCTCGCAATTCTTGCAATTCTTTCTGTTGAAGAGGGCTCAAGTCTGAGTAGATTCTTATATTATTTTTTAATAATCTGCGCTTGCTTAATATACTCCTGGATAGTGAAGGATTCGATAGTTCTATTTTAATTGGTCTGGGTACTCCATCCCTGGGTTTCCCAAGCCGATATATTTTATTAATATTATTTGTTACCGAAGCATCTAAATCCAGGAGAATTGATTCAATGGCATTTTCATCTTCTGTAAGTCGTATAAGTTGAGTTGGTGCAGTACTTTCTGGTAAGTTACGAATAATTAAATTACTTGATCTCACGTTCCTCTCTGTCACTTCAGCTATCGCCTCACAGATGCTCGTGCTATCAGATTTAGGAGTGGCAGATGCCATTGCTTTATACGCACTAAGTTCACCTTCAAGGCAAGCATTCTTAGCTGCCATTTCTGAAGACATTATGCCTATAGCACCCAATATTTCATTAGTTTTAGGAACAATTTTCGCAATTTGGTCCTTTGTAAATTTGTTTGCCGGGTCCATAAGGATTTTAGTGATTGCATTAATAGCCACCTGAGCGCTATTTATTAAATTGTTTGCTTCCATATTTTATATTTTTTGAAACTTTAATTTTGTATAAATAATAGGAGATTGTCACTTACTGGCTGGGTTCCCCTATACTGCGCAGTATATGTACCCACAGTCAATTAGCAGGTGAAGTAAATATTGTCACCTGGACTGCTGGGGACTGTAGGTAGTTGCACAGATATTTTAATTATAAAAATCTTTCTCTGAGACTAACAAAACTAGGTTATGTCACTGTAAACGGTCACTTGGTATTATTGTTTACGAGGTTTTAAAGTTTAATATTGCAAATAAAGACTTTATACTGTGTAATTAGGGATTTTGACAGGAGCTGTCAAAACACGTCTAACTAAATCGTTGTTGTTGTGTTGTCGAAGATGTTTAAACATAGGCAGAATGGTGAATGTTACACAGTGTTTAAGTGACCATTTAAACCGGCCAATGACAAGTCATAAGCCTTGTAAACGCCTAGACTTTCATATTCCCTGCTCAAAAATGTGTCCCTCTCTGTTGCAACAAATTTAAGATAAATGTATTTTATATTAACTCCTGAATATTTACAAAAATTTTAATCTCTTAATAAATGGGCTAAAATGGGAAACGCATATAGCTAAATTAACAGACAAAATCAGATCTTACGTTTTCCAAAGATTAAAAAATATTTTAACTTATGAAAAATTAAAAATGCTGTATTACGCTCTAATTCAGTCTTCTGTTACATACGGCATAATTGGATGGGGTGGAGTTTTGGACGCACATTGTCACCCTGTAGAAATCGCACAGAAGAGTATAGTTAAGATAATGTACAAAAAGCATAGACTATTTCCTAGTAACGAATTGTACATAGAGAGCGGACTCCTTAATTTAAAAAAGTTATATTTATTACAATGCTTAAAATATGTACACAAAAATAGGGAATTGTTTGGCAATAATTTAAATAGGACTAGTAGCAGATCAGAAAGTGTACTGTCGGTTCCAGGATGCAGAACTAAGTTCGCACAGAGACACTCTTTCCATGTTGGTCCAAGATCGTTTAATCTCCTACCCAAGGAAATACAAAATATAGAATCCCTTCCAAAGTTTAAAGCGGCTTTGAGGACTTGGATCAGCATGGAAAATACAGATATACACCTATTGTGAAAGAGTCGTACAACAGCATATTCTAAACTTTGATGTCTTAATTACATTGTTTATGTCATTTTCCTGTTATTTCTGTACGATTTTTAATGGCATTGTCATATTTGTGTTTGTATACCAAAAAATTCACCAAAAACAATAAAAAAGGAATGGCCGACGCTCAGACGTTTAAGTCTTTGTGGGCATTTTTTCCAAATTTAAGGCTATGTTTATTTTTAGAATATGTATTTTTTTTTTTTTCTCTGCTAATGTTTAATAAATATAATGTATAAAATATGTAATTTAATACATGCATAATATGTAACAGTATGGAAAAATAAACAAAAAAAATAAAAAAATAATAATACTATAATAAAATAAAACAACTTTGTTTTTAACCACTTACTTTAGCGTCTTTATCAAGGTATATTATAAGGTTAACTAATTAATTTTATCATAATTTATTCTATCAATATTGTGCATCGTATGAAACTAATAAATCAAGTTTCTTCATCTTGCCAGGGTGGGAAACCTAATATGAGATAGATTCGCTCAAAACTAGACAGAAATGGACTTAAGGAAATATTGTTTATTTGATTATTTATTAAATTATATATAAAATAACAAAATATACTATATTAATTTTTGCTCACTCCTGTCTAGTTTTAAGCATATTCATCTCAAATTACACTTTTCACCCTGACAAGACGAAGAAACTTCATTTATTAGTTCCATACAAAGCACAACATTGATGGAATAAAATACGATAGAATTCTTTAGTTAAGCATACTACATGTATTTTGTTATTGTATAATTTCTTTAAAATATGTATGTATTTCAAGTAATTAATAATGTGTATGGTACGAGTATATTAATATTTCATACTCGATTTTTTTTATTTTTAATCTTTTTATTTCTAAGCACTCTTTATACCACATATATGTAAATGGCAGAAATGCCGTATATAAATAAATAAATAAATAAATAAATACCTCGATAAAGATGCTTGTATGGCTATGAAACTGGTCGGTAGAAAAAATAATAAATAAGTGGGTAAAAAAAAAAATGTTTTATTTATTTTATTTAAATAGATTTTACTTATATGGCGTATTTATATTTAATTAAAAAATGTTTATTAAAATAAAACACAATAAAAAACTACAAGCTCTCACCCACAAAAAAAAAGTATTTTTGTGTAAGGCAGACAGGCTTTTTAAAAACACTTTTGCTGAAAACTGAAATTTAAAATAAATACTTATCCGTTCTACGTGAAAATACAAACAGTGGGTATTAAAAAGTATGCTAATTCAAATATAAAACCGTATTTTGTTTGAAATGAGGTGTTTTTTGACTTGAAAAGAGCTTTGCGTGAAATCCCACATTATTGCGTGTCCTGAATTAAAAAGTAGAGTAAATTAAGCAGTTGCTTATAAGTAACTTGTTGACTGCTGCCTACGCCAACGCCAGAAGCTTTTTATTACAAAAAAAAATGTACGTACATACTTAATAACTACTATATTATATGTTTGTTACCTATTTCATTTAATGAAAAATGTTCAAAAATATTTACGCAGTACCTACAATTCGTTTTTTTATATTTTAATCTATTCTTGCAAATTAAATTTTTGTATGAGCTAGATTTATTTTTCAAAACTACGTAATACTATTTAAAAGACCATTTTCCTTCTGCCAACAGTTCAACATATCAATATTTGACTACATCAGTACATTTAAGATAAGTACGGGTTTGAGCTGCTCTCAAGAATATTATTATTGACGTCCCGACTTAACACAAATTTTATTTCTGGCAAGTTGGTAAATGAATACCAAAAGAGTCTCGCATTACCAGAAGTCGACCTAAAGATGGGTCATGATGCCTGAAGCGTAAGGCTTATCTCCTTACCTGTTATGCAACAAAAATGATCAAAAAAAAAATCAATTGGAGTATCAATTCAGTAACTGCACAATTGGAGTGCGGATAGGGAAATTATGATGATAACTAAAATCGGACAATGACGTACCTAAACAAGAAATGAAGCAGTAAGAAATCGTCTTTTGGATACTAAAAATATTAATTAATAGAAAATAAGAGTTTTTAAAAATTTGATTAAATGATAGTATCGAATTTTAATTATAATAATAAAAATACTTAATTAAAAATAGTTTTATTCCACTTTTATTTATAATTTTTTTTACCAGTGACCGGGTTTCTTCGTGACCGACATCGTCAGACTGGTTACTGTTTATTTTGGAATATATATACTATATATATTGTAACGTTGTAAAAAACAAGTCCAACGTACCCCGTTTTGAAAGCATTTTAGTACTGGATTATAATTCTAAGTTGCCTGATTTAGCGCCATCTGACGGCCGCGGTAGTAACTCATTCATACGATATCCGTGCATTAGAAGTAGATTCCTTTCCATTTGAAAACTCGGGACGAACAGTCCAACTGTCGCGTAAGGACTCAAAGAGAGGCGACCGCACATTTCAAAAATGTAGTCCTTCAAGAAAGGGAACGTTCAACGTAACGTAAGCCTATTTGTTTTAAATTTATTACCGAAGTTCTTGTAGAGAGAGAGATATCATATTTTAATGAGATTGTATTTAATACAGGTTCCCTTTTTCTCTACTTTCTCTACCTTTTTCTATCTTTTTCCATTTTTTCACCTTATTCTATTTTATTTACTCCACCTTTTATCGACTGTGTCTGATGATAAAGATTTTACAATGTAGTATATTTACTCCGTGATTCAAATGGATCACTAATTATTACGAAGTCAATTCGTAAATACCTGGAAAAGTCGGTGTCCGATTTTAAAGTTTTCTTCAAGATCATGAGACACAAATTTACAAATGCAAGGAAGCAGACGATTATTTACTAAATTAAAATGTCGACAAATAATCTTCTGGGAAATCATCAACTGAGCCAACCACGAGTAAAATACATCAACCGAAGACATCGCATATCGAGTCCCATCTGCGGATTTTATTTTGTAAAATCAACATTATTTCATATCATCTCGAGAAGAAAACAATCAAGAATCTATTTCACTTGTCATTATTATTATTACGAATATTTATTTCTTAGGTGAATTTAATGTCAACCACTTACTCATTTTAGCTAGGCAGAATTTTGAATTTTAATATTAACTAATCTTGGTACATTTGTAGAAAATTGCTTCTTTTATTAAAATTTTGTATTTCACTAGCGAGTTGTTTATTTCATAAAATCCAGATCTTTAAGTCATATTTGTTCCATTTTACAGTAAGGTATTTTATATATAACGTTTTTGATTGCGTTCATAAAATTAAATTTATACAACATAATCTTATTCTTTTGGAGAATTCTCATGTTCTTGCCGATTGAGCGAAACTGGTAAATGGTAAGTTGTTTGTAGGTACTTTATTTGGTTATCTGCATTATTCTTCTTAATCTTAAAAATTTGCTTACTGATTTTTGATAACCTACCTCTATAATGTCGCCCCCCACCTGGGACCAAATAATTTATTTCAACCTACACTGACCGTTACAATATATATACTCTAAATTATTTTTATTATTTTAATTAAAATGCAGTTCCACCAAGAAATGTCAGTAGAAAAACTCAATATTGAATTGTATATAAGAATATAATAACAATTACAGATGCTAATAAGAACAAACATATATAATTAAAACAATCACGGCTTAATGTCCAGACTTTCATATTTGCATCTCAAAAAAGTTCGATATCTCTCTTATCATTCCTTAATTAATTCTCAAGTTGCTCTTGTTTTATAAGTTCAGTGTCCTTAATAAAACTAATTTTTTTACCAACGAGAACTTTATAATAGTCAAGGATTCTCTCTGTTTCTTCAGTACAGATAATTATTTAAGAACTCCTGGGCTGGTATTCCGAACGCGTTTACAGCGCGCTATAATGCGTATTTAGTACGTAAAAACGCGCTATACCGCGCTATAATTTCGATTGGAATACCAGCCCTGAAAATATTCAAGCTCTTTTTTCATCTAACGTAAAATAGTATGAGCCTATTTAAATTTGTTACAACAGAGAGGGATAACATTTTTGAGAAGGAAATATGGGAGTCTAGGCATTTACAGGGCTTACGACATGTCGTTGGCTGGTAGCCACTTTACACACTGTGTAACATTTACCGTTCTGCCTATTTCCTAATTGTAATTGATGTTTTGAAAACAATATTGTATGAATGTTAAATTTTTCATTCATTAAAATCCCTTTAATTTTATAGACAGTTAAAAATAACTTTGCCAACATCCCATTGTAATAGGGGCCCAAATACGGAAATAAAACTAAATAAACATGCAAATAATAAACAAGTAAAAAGGGCACACATCAGTCTACTAAAGGAATATTTGAAAAAGACCGAAATTGGTACGTTAATTTCATATTTATGAAGGCAAACAGTTGTATTCTTTGTTAGAAAAATCGTGGAAAAATAGCCTTTTATTTTAAATATCAATATTTGTAGTATTTTACATACATATGTACTTTCGATACTTACTTTATCAGGAGCGTAAGATTTTCGAATTCATGCCAGAATTTCAACAAAAAAGAGTTATATTTTCTTGCTTAATATTATAAAACCATTGAGTCACCATTTTAATTGCTTAATTTATTATAAAACAGTTATAATTTAATAAAAATAAACATGGATTATTTTATTAGAACTGCTTCCACAGAGCTCAAAAGATCTCAATATGCGCATACGAGGACTTGTGAATTAGGACTGAGCGACCGTCGCATTGGAACCAACAGACTTGCGCAGTTCCTTATTACAGTGTAAGACGAAGCGCAGTAAATTTTACTTCAGTTCGCGCATAACTGCGCAGGCGAAAGGTTGCGTGTGGGCTTGTGTCGCATTAAAAAAAAATATATTGATGAACGTACATCAAACCCATCTTAGATCGCTGTGATTAACGACGAAATAATTTCAAAATATTTTTGTAGTGTGTTGTAATTTTTTGTAGTAATTGGTTTAATCCAATTTATGGACGGACTACGCATGATATCTATACATATTAATAACATATATAGTACGAGGGTCATCCAAAAAATATGGCTTCAACATTTATTTGCGATCGAAGTATTTTTCGATCGTAAATAAATGTTGATTCAAAAATATATTGTAAAACTATTTTTCAACGTTATCTTCGTTTAGATCGTGATTTCCGCAGCCTCAGGAGCCTTTTTAACCTTATATGTGGATGTAAAGGAGTAAAGTTTTCATTTGAATAATCTTTCATTATATATATTTTAATCGGGTTGCGGTCTTGTGGCTAGTATCTCGGGCTCACGGACCAAAGGTCTGTGGTTTGAATCCCACTCTACCCCAACTTGATTCCATTTTCTAATAGTGAGTTATTTACAACTCGTTGAAAACGGCCCTCAAAATATTTGGGTTAATCATAAAAACGCAAATATATATTTTTTTTTTTAAAATAAAAATAAAAAAATTAATATAGTATACCTAGTAAAATTTGTTTCATTACATTTTTCTTCTGCGTATTTCAAGAACACAAATCATTACGACCTTTTCGAAATCCATCGCCAAAATGAAATTTTTTGTCATCCCCTGTATTGTGCGCGCATCCATTATAATATAAGGCGACAACGACAAAAAGGCGCGGTGAAAAAAAACAGTCAGCTGGGGCTCAAGTGGTGGAAACGCAAAATAGACGTTGATATTTTAAGTACAAAGAAAATTAGTATGTCTGAAAATCGCGTTGGCAAAATAATGCTAACTGTGAAGACAGTGAGCTATGAATTTCTCGGCGTTTATAATAATATTAATGCTACTCCTAACGTCGCGGCACGCCTGCGGTACAGTTATTAGTGTTAGGGAGAAAATTACGTGGGTGAGCCGCAGTGCGATGGAAGCACGCTAAAGTCCAATACTCATTTTATTCAACTTTGAGGACGACAAAATACTTATTTACCTGGAGAAGTGCTTCTAAAAAGAAAATCTCAAAAACCAGAGGCATGAATGGAATAATCGTGAAAAATTCGTTCATAATATTAACCTTTTTATATTCTTTAAAAGAAATATATGCCCGTTCCGTTTTTTTTAATAAATCTTCGCAACGGCATCGTTGAAAAACTTCGTTCAAATATTTGAATATTCTAGGCATGCGTTTATTTGACATTTGATCTGAATTGTATTGAGGAGGAAATTAAGTTTCCGGTTCTATTTTAGGAAGAGAAATATTAGGTCGAATCCAGATTTTACTTATTTGATGGGAAGACATACGAAAAAAAAAATATATGTACATTAATGTTAAGTGTTTTAGTTAAAATATTATAATATACCTTCAGTTTGTTTTTATACCACTGATTTTTTCGAATTTAATTTAATAGGTAAGAAGAAATTTCCTTTTTGCATCATGCCTGCCTTTATGCATATGTGTGTAAACTTTATATGTTTTTTAAATAAAATAATTGTAAAAGAATATTATTGCAAAAGTTTAGCAAAATAGCAAAATCTTTAAAATGCTTATTATCAAAAGCTAAACCCTTACCAGAGATTACTCTAGTGGGCATACCAAATGAACTGATTAACTCATTCATTTTTCTAATTGTCTCCATCACAGTACAACAGTAATTGCGGCTCCGTAATTTATCTCAGAAAATCCTATTTCTGATATGTAAAGGGTCGTTGTGTTTATTTATTTATTAACGAACATTGACCATTTATACAATTTATAGGTTTTAAATATTACAACAAAAGAAATGTAAATAACTTTTTTTTTTTAAAGAAAAGAAGCATTGACAAACATAAGGGACATCAAAACAAGATCTGGACTATTTATTTAGTGCTCGTTTAAATCGCTATAAACACAAACCAAATAAGTCCAGATCTTGTCTTGTGTTAACAATACGACAAATACGGGTCATTGGGGAATTAAGGCCATAGTTTGTTATATGCTGATCGATGAACAGTACTTCATTGTTTCTCAACCTACGACTCGGAATATTGAATTATACTTGTCCCAGTAATAATGAAAATTCGATTATATAATTTAGTATGCCGAACATATATATGAAATCAATATTTGTTCTTCGTTTTTTTAGAATAGAAATATTTAACATTGACTCTATATCAGCATTAAAAAATAATAATCTATCTCTAGTCTAAGTATCCACGCTACTTTTCGAAGTAAACGATGTTGGACGGATTCAATGTGATTTATGCGATTGACATAGAATGGAGGCCAGACCACGGAGGCATATTCTAGAAGAGGGCGAAAAGTTGAACAATGAAGAGTTTTGATTGTACGGACATTAGTAAAATCAGAGGATATTCTGTTAAAGAAGCCTAGTAATTTCAGCGATTTATTTACTGTATTATCTTTATGCTCGTTGTATGTCAAAAGTCCAAAACAAGGCGGCCTCCGTGGTGTAGTGGTCAAGACGCTAGACTCACGCACGGAAGGTTCCGGGTTCGATTCCCGGTGAGAACACAAAAATTAAAAATGTGATTTTTCTCAAGCTAAGTACCGATACTAATAAAAACCTGAACTTTTATTAAAGACTGACATATATTCTTTTCTACAATATTTTGAGTTTGTCCAAATTTTTATAGATAAGGACTGGATTCAACTCCCTGGGGAGCTGTTTTTTTAAACACAGTACAACAGAGATGAAGAAAATTTAAGATAAGGTAATATAGCATTCTAGGCATCTACAGAGCTTAGGACCTGTCGATGGCTGGTTTAAGTGGCCACTTTACACACTGTGTAACATTCACCATTCTGCCCATATTTGAACATCTATATTCCTTAAATTATTTCATCTGTTGATGTTTGTGAAGTTAAAGAGCTGAAACCTTTATATATGCGGGTGAGATTAATTTAATTTAATTATTTCACCTACATACTAGGCAACGCCTGAAAAAGTTATTTTTTCAATTTCCATACTTTTTCATGGACCAGGTGGATTTATCAACAATATTTTGAGTTTGTCCAAATTTTTATAGACAAGGACTGGATTCAACTCCCTGGGGAGCTGTTTATATTAACATATTACAACAGAGATGAAGAACATTTCAGAGAAGGTAATATAGAAGTCTAGGCATCTACAGGGCTTATGACCTGTCAATGGCTGGTTTAAGTGGCCACTTTACACATTGTGTAATATTTACCATTCTGCTCATATTTAAACATCTATATTCCTTTAATTTTTTCATCTGTTGATGTTTGTGAAGTTAAAGAGCTGAAACCTTTATTTATGCGGGTGAGATTCATTTAATTGAATTGGTCGTGGAACGGGTCATAAGCCCTGTAGATGCCTAGACTTCTATATTACCTTCTCTTAAATGTTCTTCATCTCAACATATTACATTTAAGTTTGTCAGTGAAAATTCTTCCCCCTCTTTCTTTTCCTCTTTACTCCCTCATCTCTTCATAGTGTATTGTAGATATTAAGTCAATTAAAAAAAAAAAACTACATTATGTTCATATACCACTGATTATTTTAAATTCAACGGTTTGGGTTGGTAGGAAAAAATCGCCGTAAAGCAGTGATCGGAAAACCGTGGCTAGCGAGCCGTAATGCGGCTCTTCAGTCACTCGAGTGCGGCTCAGCGCAAGTTACACTTTCGGCTCAAATCGTTTTGACTACAAGTTCTATAGAAGAACTTCTTGATCTTTTGCCTTTTAAATTAGTGAGAATATTCCAAATACTGTAATCGAATGCATGGAAAAGCATCGAAGAAGGGTTTTTTTTTTGTATTTTCGAAGTAAAAGTTAATCACAAGAAGCTTTTTCACCATTGCGTCATTCATCAGGGGGCGAAAAATTTCAAACGTTATATCTTTGGCGATCAAGATTGTGAACACAATTGTCGTTAAATCTCTTTTACATCGCTAATTTAAAGAATTTTCACTCAATAACAGAGATTATTTGCGGAGATCTTCACTGCATAATAAGGTTCGTTGATTTTGAAGAGGAAGCAGTTTAATTTGGTAATGTATCCAAAATAAAACAAGTTTATTGGATTTTTATTGTACTTTTTTTAATATAAAATATACAAAGGGTATATTGTGATGCGTTTCATCTTGTTAGGACATTTTCAAACAAACTAACTTAGTTGACATTAAACATTAATGAAACCTGTGTACACACTAATGTAGAGTTACAACAATAATTTTCAAAAATAAACCCATATAAATGAAATCAATATTTTATAATTATTATATTAATTTTGAAGTCATACTCTTACAAATATTTTTAAATAATGGAAAGTTTTTCCCCTATATAACCAAAATATTCCTCTAATATACTCAGTATACCCTAATTGAATTTTAAATACTCTACTTATTTTGGCTTGTATAGAAATCCACAAACATAAAATAGCAATTATTTTTGGTATATAAGGAAACTTTGTAAATATTTAAGTTAGTTTGTTTAAAAATGTCCTAACAAGACGAAACGCGTCACAATATACCCTTTGTATATTTTATAAAAATAAAGTAAAATTATAATCCAAAAAACTTGTTTTATTTTGGATACATTGCCAAATTAAATATGGAATTCTACCAATTGTATGCATACACAATAAATAAGGAAACAGTTTAACGAAAATAAATTTGGCTCTCAACTCTCAAAAGATATCTTAATCGTCGTAATGCCGATATTTGGCTCTTTTGACTAATGAGTTTGCCGACCACTGCCTTAAGTATTTAAACTATATATGTATCTAAAGTGTTTAAATTAACAAAGCTGCCGAGGCTGCTTGCGATATTTGCGCAGTGTAAGGTGAAGATGCTATGAATTATTGACCAATTTGTTGTAAAATAATCCTAGAGAATACATTATTGACAAATTGGTTGTAATTTTTGCTGTGTCTTTTTGTTTTTTTCGTTTGGAAAAAAACAAATACAGCTTATCTTAACATATTTTTCATTAATACATAAAAAGACAGTCTCATTCCAACAAATATTTGTTTTAAAAAAAGAAATGTCGTTGAAAAACCACTCAATATAAATTATCTACCACTCCGGTATGACTATAAAATATATAAAAATAATTATGTGACAATATAATTTGGCCCTTAGCACCTTTGGAAAATATAAACTACATTTGCAGTGCAAAATTACACACTACAGGATGTTTCATTTTAACCTGCAACGGAAACCGTCTCTAGAGAGAAGCTTTAATGGAAACCTTTGAGAGCCTATTACAAAATAAATGCACTTTGCTACGTAGGATGGTGAACCAATTTCTGGGCGTTGTTTTTATAAGCTTTGATATAGCGTGCGTGTCCTCAGATTATAATTCAAATAGAATAGTTTAAATGGCACTTCATTGGCAGTGCACAACGGAGTTTTGTCCCAACACTTATGTATGGAAGTGAAACATAAAACTGGCAAAGGAAGGATGAAAGCCGAGTGAATGCGGTTGTAATGCGATCTCTTAGACGAATGTGTGAGAAATCAATGTATTATAGGGTTACGAATGATGAAATCAGGCGAGAGTGTAAATCTGAGTCAAGTATAATTGATAAAATTAAGAAAGGGTCTCTGAGATGGTTTGGTCACGTAGAACGAATAGACGACGACAGAATGGTAAACCAAGTATATATGGCGAAAATGAACGGTAACGTGAGACGAGGACGACCAAGGAAGACATGGCATGATCAGATATACCTAAATCTTAAGTCTGGTCATGTCAATAACAGCCAGAACTGAAAGGCATGTATGACAAGATGTATGAATGTGGAAGAAGCTAGGAATGTATGCCAGGATAGACGTGTGTGGCGGTCCATTCTCTCTGCCTACCCTTACGGAGAAATGGCGTAATGGTAGTAGTGTTAGCACTTTATTGGTATACAAACCGCAGCGTATCTTGATAAAAAAATTCACATAAGATCATCATCAGTCTTACGCTTCAAGTGCCAGTCCAGTGACTTTAAATATTCTAGTGTCAAAACTTTTTTTTTAAATATTTCATGTCAACCATGTTCGGAACTGATCCCGACAATTCTCGCATGGTAGGCTATCTTTATTTAGTTTTTTATCGTTTACTTTTTGTGCTGGTTCATGTTCACTAGATTGCCATACTTACTAGTTTTTTGCTCGATGGATTATTAATGCGTATTGTTTTTTGTTATTAACTTTTTAAAATTATTCTTATGTTGCTGAAATTCTACTCGTCGATACGTTTTGTAGCTGCAAGACTTTCTTTGATGTTAGCTTTCATATTATATAGAGATCAACTTCAATTGTAAATGGGGTCAAGATTTTTAGCCACCCATGCGCTCTGTAGCTGCAAGACATGTAATCTAGATTCCATTTGTAAACGATTATTTATAAATTAAAAACGTTTACTTCAATTAAGCACACTAACTAGAGCTACATTTCTAAACGTCCATGCGCTATGTAGCTGCAAGACGTATTGTAATCTAGCTTTTATTTCATTATTAAAATTAAAACAATGGAAATGGGGAACTAAAATCCCAACCACCTTGGAATGCTTATTGTTCAGTGCTCTTGAGGTTGATTTTCACAAAAATGGCGCCATGTAAATTATACTAAATAAAATAAACAGGTAAACGCCTTAACCACCTTACCATAAATTGGACATTATAACAGAAACTTAGTGGATGTGAAATATTAGTTTTAAAGGTGGCATATTTCAGAAATTTCACCGTAAGACAGATCACCTTACCTTCGAAACATTGTAATAAAAATCCAGATTCGCTGCAATTGAAGTATATTGCAATGCCCTATGCAACAATGAGTGTTCATAGGGTAAATATTATGCTACAAATAATCATTATTATCATCACCCCCTTATTCACACCTAATGGTGCATAGGGTAATGCATTGGTACTCGAATAGTGGCGATTGTAGAACGCATACTTTAACTTGTTTTTAATTCATTTCTGGCCTGAATTTATTGCAGTCAACTAAAAAAATATTTTTAATTCTGAGTACACAAAAAGTTTTTTTTTAATGCTTTGTACTTTGAAAATTATTTGAGGTTTTACAATGTGTTTCAAATTCATAAGCAAACCACAAAATTTACTTTAAATATGTTATTATGTTACAATATATGTTATTATTATCAAATTAATTCAATTTTAATGAAGTATGTTTGAAACTTGCCTTACATATCAATTACATAAGGACGACAGGAATTCCCTCCAAAACAAACAAACCAGCCAAAAGCCAGCTGTCAAAGTTGAAAACTAACTTTTCTGTATAATGCTAATTACTGACGTGTATAGAAAAAAACATAAACGTACCTAAAGGTTCGTATAATTAAAAAATAGCTCGCCGCTTTTAAATTTCAGTAAGTACAAGAGTAAAAAAATCTTTAAATTCGTGGATATTTTCAATGAACACCCAGGCTGAAATAACTTTCCTGTTAAATTTAACATTTTTGAATCGTTTTAACAAATTTTACTTAAATATTTGTAGTATGAGTACAGATGTGCCTTAATTTAACCTTTATTTCAAGAGGCGTAATCTGTTGGTCGAAATGGTATTATGTAAGTTATATCGGGTGTCCCGCAAGGCTCTAACCTGGGTCCATTGTTGTTCTCAATTTTCATTAATAATATTAAAAATGTAATTTTGAGCTCGCATTTTCTGTTGTTTGCGGATGACTTAAAACTACTCTTAAAGGTTACAACTTCTGATAATTTTTGTCTTCTCCAAGCGGATATATCTAATATATCTGAATGGGGAAGGCGAAACAAACTTAGGTTTAATGTTTCTAAGTGTTCGGTCACGCCCTTCACTAGGGCCCAAAAAACTCTTTTTTTTCGCTACAACATGAATGACCAGAATCTGATACGAACATCGAATGTTAAGGATCTGGGCGTTAGATTTGTGAGCACTCAGACATTTTATGAACACATAGAGGCAATCAGTGGTAATGTATTCAAGATGTTAGGATTTGTTCTGCGTACTGCCAGGGTTTTCAAAAATACCCGCGTACTGATAACTCTTTACAACTCCTTAGTGCAAAGTAGACTCGAGAGTGACTCGATGATTTTGGGACCACATGAACTGAAGTACTCTTTTATGATAGAGAAAATCTAAAATAGGTTTCTGAGATATCTCTACATGAGAGAGTGCGGGTATTATCCTTGGTTCTACCCGACCGTTTAGAGACTAGAAGGAATGTGTATTTGACTACACATTTTTATCGATTGTTGCACGGTATGATCGATAATTAAAATTAATGATGAGCATTGGTTCGTATGTTCCTGATAATTACCTAAGACAGCGTCAGCATAGATTTTTTCATATTCCGATATTCAAGACCAACTTGCCTATGGTTATGCCTGTTGGAAGGGCTACCGCAGTGCTGAACAACATCGCTCTGGATATTGATCTGTTCCATGTATCCGAAGGGGTTTTCGGAGCAGGATTCTCCTACTACTTTGACATGAGTCTCTTTCGTGTATTTTTTTTTCTTTAATATGTACGTATTTAATATATTTTTGTAATCTATATGTTATATTTGAAATAAATGAATCGAATTGAATTGAATAATTTATTTTAGATGAATTGGTTCCGTCGGATGAATCTCACCCACATAATAAAGGTTTCAGCTCTTTTACTTCACAAAAGTAAACAGATGGAAGAGTTGAGGAAATGTGGATGTTTAAACATGGTCAAAATGGTGAATGTTACACAGTGTATAAAGTGGCCACTTAAACAAGCCAACGGCAGTTCATAAGCCCTGTAAATGCCTTGACTTCGATATTCTCTTAGCAAAAATGTTTTCCCTCCAAACCCCAAAACGGGAGTTGGCTATCTTTGCTTCCAACGCCCTCAATTAACGCAATGTAAATCACAATAATTTTGAATGTCAGAATCATTTCATTTACATTACATCTATGTGAAATATAACCGTGTTATTTCGGTTGGCATTTAAAATGAAATACCGAGAAAATATTGAGGATGTTTGTCGGAAAAATATTTTTCTGAAAATTCAGACCTAGGTCTGCCTTTATACAGTAGTATGTATAAACCATTTGAAATACTAATAAAATTGAAACATCTCCCCTAAGGTAATATTTTAATAACATTTTAAGAGTTATGAGCGGTGGAAATTTAAGTGTGGATTTCTTTGAAAATATAATATTCTAAAACGACAATTAAAATACGTACATGAGGTTTCTAAGTTTAATGAATATTTCACATCTACGTTAACGAAAAGAGAGTTTTCATTGCGGTCATAAATTTCACTTAAATACAACACTTTGTTAACATTTCAAAAGTTATTACCCACCCAAAGTTTTTCACTTCATTTGGATACCAAACAATATTATAAAATTCGAAGCGACACACGACGCGGTATCATGTATTTCACGGATATAAATTGTTTAAATACTTTAGACTAGTATTTCAGTCACGAAATTTTACAAATTTTATCGATGGTGTTAGGTCAAAACATGTTAATTGAAATTTTGTTGGTTTCATGTTATTTGTGAATTTCACCTACTTTATATCAATATATTCATTTGATGAATTTGTGTTGACCTAATACAATCGGTATTTTTTAATTGATTTACATTTATTGAGTCACAAGTCCCAAGTTTATGGGGACGAATAATATAGTACGGCAAAACAAAAACATCATTTACAAATAACATCAATGTAAAAAGAACAAACAAAAAACATTTCATAAATAATAAAATAAATAAAACAACTTTGTTTTTTACCACAATTTTTTTTTTCCACCAACCGGAAACAAGCTTCTTCGTCAAGATTTACATAACTAATGCATTAATTCCTATTTTATTTTTATTATGTTAACTAAATGCTACACGTGGACCCAATAAATTAAGTCTTTTTTTCCTTATAAGGGTGGTAATCTGATATCAATATTTTCGACGCTAGACAGGAGAGGATTAAAATAAATATTGTTTATTCGCTTATTAATTATTGTTTTCTTATTGCTTCACAACAAATCGCTTTTTTATTTTCTAAGATTTCTAAGTTGTCTAATTTAAATATTTTATTTTTAACATGAAGTACTTTTAATCCAGTGTCTTTATTGAAGTTATGATTATTTTCTATCTCATGGTTTGCGAATTAAAAAAAATATATTATTTAAGCATCTTAAGTGTTGTTTTACTCTTATATTTAAGATTCTTTTAATTTTTCCAATGTAGATTGAATCGCAATCATTACAACTTAATTGGTGTATTCCAGATTTATTATATTTATGGACTATGTGTTTATGATTTTTTAACAATTTTCCAATATTATTAGTTATGTAAAAAGCAGGGTTAATGTTTGATGGATTTTTTTTTATTTACATTAAACAAACTAACTCAAATATTTAAAAAATATTCGAAGGGTTTGAGTTAAAAAACTTCAGTCAAAAAGTTTAAGTGTAAAATTTCGACCTTAATCCCTCTCTTAAAAATAGGTTTTGTCCTTGAGAGCCTAATTTGCTTTACCAAAATATTAAATACTTTCGGTGCGCTAAAGAAGTGTCTCTGAGCAAAACTCGTTCGGGTTTTGAATATAACATAATTAATCATCTCAGAAATCGTCGAACGAACCATTTTCTGAGATTTTTCCTTATTGTTTTACCAGAAGAGTGTCATTAGGTAAAATTGACTAACATTCAGCATCTTCATGCTCTGGATTAACCGTTTTGCAGAATATGTTAAAGGGCACCGAAATGTGTTTCTTAGCATTGATTTCTATGAAATTATGAGAAGGTTTGGTACAAATGACGCACAACCCACCCAGCCAATAGGAAAATATCAATTTTAAAAAATGTAATAAAGGTCTATTAAATACTGTTCAGTAAAAAAGACTATTTTTAGCTGATTATTAGTAGCATAAAAAATATTTTTAATTTTGTAATTTTGATTTAGCGCAAAAACGGTCATTCCATTGGCCACGCCCTTGATACGTCACGATTCGTGTTTATTTGCTCCTGAACATTGAAATTTGTTAAGAACATTATCACAAATCTTGACGTCACAACAACCAAGGCCAAACATTTCGCGTTTTTCTGGCAACGTATTTTTATTTAATTTACTTATCACATTTATGTGTTCATTTCTCCACAATATCCATATTGATTTTAAAAATACAATTAATTATTTTAAATCCATTTCAAATATTGTTGTTGATATTCGTAGTATGTGCTATTTATTTATTATTTCACATGTTTCAGCAGATTTAAACAGAGTAAAGTGCGCACTTCTGAGATTGTCAATATCCAGAATGACTCTAACAGAGCGAAATAAATATAGAACTATTAATATTATTTAATTATTTAAATGCGCAATACAGCACTATTGCCAATTTCAATGTACAAATGTTATATTATTAGGTTATTACAAAACCATTTTTTAAAAAAAGCACAACAGATTATTAAGGTCCATCTTATAGTTCATGAAAACAATAGTAAGCAAAGGTAAATAAGTAACTAATACTCCATTGTTAGAGAGGAAGAGCCTCCAATTGGTAATTCCAGCATGGAAAAGACCCACATCTCTCGGTAGGCTGTTAGCAGACCTATCATTCTCTCCACAGGCATTATCAACGGTAAATCTGTCCTGCATTCAGGAAAAACAAATGGTCTGTGTTATCTAACTCATAAATGATTGCTCGGTATATATAATTTGAATTGCTCGTTCAGAAGTTAAAAGGCCATCATAAGCAAGGCAAGCATAGTATAACTGTTTACTGTCTTCTGTATGCTGACGATGCCGTGCTTCTTGCTAGTAGCAAAGAAGACCCCCAATTCAGGGTAACAAAAGTCTACGATGTATGCAAGAAAAGCGATTTGCTTATGAATGTTGATAAATCGAAAGTGATGGTTTTTTCAAGGGATGAAAATATAAGTAAATGTGAGATCGGAGTGAACGGAAATATTCTGAATCAGGTAGAAGAATTTGTGTATCTAGAAAATATGTTTACTAGAGATGGAAAGACTTAGAAAGATATTGAAAGGAGGGTGAGTGCCGGGAAAAGGGTGAACGGTCCACTAAAATCTACTTTGGCAAACAAATGTTTATCGTAGGAGGCAAAACAAGCAGTTCACAATGGAGCTCTAGTGCCAACTCTAATGAATGGGAGCGAAGTATGGAATAGGAAAAAAAACGAAAGTAGGTAAAATGCTGTCGAAATGCGATCCCTCAGGCAAATGTGCGGTAAAACGATGTACAAATGTCGAGATCCGTAAACTATGTAAGGCTGAGACTTGCATTATCGACAGAATCAAGAAAGGGGTGCTGCGTTGGTTTGGACATGTAGAGCGAATGTACAGCGAGAGAACGGCTATAAGGATCTACGATACGAATGTTGATGGATGCAGAAAACGAGGAAGATCGAGAAAGACATGGCACGAGCAAGTCCATCAAATACTTGAAGATGGACATGCCAAGAGTAGGAATAATCGGCGTGCGTGCATGAGAAGATGTACGAATGTAGAGGAAGCGAGGTCTGTATGCAAAGACAGAGTGATATATCATTCTATCCTCTTTGCGCCGGCTTTTCTTACGGGGAAACGGCGTTATGGTTTGTTTGTTTGTTTAAGCAAGGCAATGCTTCGTCTGGTCCGCAAACTTGTGATAACAAGCATACCTAAAAAAAACAATGATAAGAACTGCAATGGGTAGTATTCATACTCTCTCATGTACCGGTAACGAAGAAACTTCTTCTGAGTTCTCTCAAATATTATTTAGTAAGTGCCTTCTTCAGTCCTCACCACCGCACTACTCTCCAGAACGCTACGCACTAAAGTTGTTCAAAATTATGTATTACTAAAACAAACGTCCTGGAAGCTGAACGACTCACATTGACTATGTATAATAAGGTATCAAAGGTCACTCCCAGGACTTTGGTTTCCAGTATCTATAATGCCTCTAATTGAGCAGAATATTTATAGAATTATCCATAATATAACGCACTATACATAAAAGGCATGGTAAATTAACGCAACTCTCATCTAAAAAAAACCCCATCCGGAACCAGCGGATTTTATTTTTACGTTTCGGCTCGGAAAGGTTAAAAAAAGTCAATACTGGCTTTGCGTCTAAAACATAATCTGTTTATAAACGATACAAAATGAATATGAAAATTGCGTAATTGACTTATTTTCTATCTGTATAATATGAACTATCTAATACCCATACAATAAAGTTTAGAATTCGCTGATATTAAGCCGTTTGATTGGGATCGTCAACCCGCGTTAGCTTACGAAATATCAGCCCCAAAACGTGCTTGTATCGAAATATAAGCTGGCGTGATATTTCACATCACAAACAATCAGTGTTGTAAAAGGATGACAGACGTGAAAGTGCTTTTTTATGTTGTCTATTTTTGATAATTTCATAACTTTTATTTTATTTTATTAATTCAAATACAAACAGTCGTACAAGAAAAAACTTCGTTACCTTTTTAATAGAAATAAAAAAGAGAATACATAGTAGGGCCTGCCATCCAATTATATTTATTCACTAATTTAAAAACTTTAAATTCCTCTGCTCCAGATTTAAAAATTTAACTATATAAACCTGTGGTTTTACTACATTAGATAAATATGTTCTGATCGTCAGGACTTGCCATTGCCATTGTGGTTGCATCGTCTGCGTAGTAAGAGATGTTACCGACCTTATCTCCCTTTTATCTAGATCTACCAGGCAGAAAGGTGAATGTTACACAGTGTGTAAAATGGCCACTTAAACCAGCCAATATATATATATATATATATATATATATAGTTGGATAATTTATATAGCGCAATTTTTGTGAAAATCACCTCAAGGGCGCTGTACAATTAATACATATCCCAGTACGTCTTGCAGCTACAGAGCGCATGGACGGTTGGGATTCTAGTTCCTCGTTTTTAATTAAGATCAATCAAAAATTATAACAAATAGGAGCTAGATTACAGGACGTCTGGCAGCTACAGAGCGCATAGACAATTAGAAACTTAGCCCCCATTTACACATTTTAAAAATTGACAAATTAATTTAATGTATTAACGATATTTAAAATAAAAACTATGAATAATAAAAAGGAGTAAGATTACAAGACGTCTTGCAGCTACTAAGCGCATATGCGACTGGAATTCTAGACTCCATTTACAAAATTAAGTTATTTTAAAGTTGATATATGAAAGCTAGATAACCAATTATCGTGCAGCTACAAAGCGCATTGACGAGTGATTCCAGCAAAGTTAAAACAATATCAATAAATTCATAAAAAAATAGAGCATAGTAGTAAATTGGTCAAGTGTTTGTGCCAAGAAGTAAGCAATAAAAAACTAAATAAATTAAACACTGTTTCAACTCCATGGTTAACAAAGGGAGATAGATGTCCGAAAGCTGAGAAAACCGAGAAGCTTTTGTAGACAGTAGGTAGATACCGTCGCCATGTGGCCCGCTGGCTGCTAGATAATTTCTGGAAACGCACGTGTGTAGTACTATTATGCCTTTTGTTGCAACGAGTTGGTGTCCATTTTGGTCCGAATTATTTCGTTTTATGAGACGCAACTTTTCTGTTCAAATTACTTTTTTTACATGAATATTACACAAACGCGTGTATGAGCGGTCAATGGCCAATCAACGCGCCCAAGTCAACGCGCGCAAGTCAACGTGCGCCAATGACCGGTCATAAGCCCTGTAGATGCCTAGACTTCTATATTACCTTCTCTATAATTTTATTCATCTCTGTTGTAATATGTCAATACTTCAGTCTTCATTTTTAGTATTTTTACAATTACAGTACACGAAAAGTTTTTTACAGTCAAACTCTAATATTCTATAATAATATTGTTACCTAATTTTAAATGAAAATATTATTTTTCACAATCATTTGTCCTTAACTTGAACATTTAGCATTTAAAAATATTCGACAACCTGTTAAGTGATAAATATCCCAGGGGAAATGTGTTTTTACAATCAAACATTATTTTACCCCCTGTAGTTTTGGGTGTTGGGGGTAAAAATCAGTGAGTTATTTACACTCAAACGATGAATCCAACCATATTAAATACTTTCCATGACAAAAGTTATTTTCGGCAAAATATGGTCGAAAGGGTGTTTTAACAATTATAAATTCATATAGTTTCACTACTTTGTTTTGAGTATGTCCAAATGTTTGTAGACAGGCTGAATTTCCTCCCTAGGGAGTTTTTTAAATCTAAATTTATTGCAAAAGAGAGGGAAAACAGTAAAATGTCTTCCTCTCTGCCGCAAAAAAATTAATCATCATTATTCCTTTTCCACACCCAATGATGCATAGGGCACTGTATTGGTACACCAATCGCAGCGTATTTTGATCATTTTTATTACATGAAGGTAAGATGATCAGTCTTACCCTTCAGTTACCAGTCCAGGGATTGTGAAATATTCTAGTGGAAAAACGCGTTTTAAATCAATATTCAATGTCAACAATGCTGGGGATCGAATCCGAGACCTCTGACAAACTGAAACAAATTTGCATCTAAATAACTCCCCGGGGAGGAAATTCAGCCAATCTTCAAACATTCGGACATGCTCAAAACATTGTTAATTGAACTAACTGATATAAGGAGAGGTATAAAAATTGTAATTGGTTCAGCCGGACGAATCTCACCCATATGTTAAAGGTTTCAGTACGTTTACTTCACAAAAGTCAAAAGATGAAGGCGTTGAGAAAATATGAATGTTTACACATTTTAATGTTACACAGTGTAAAATGGTCATAAAAAAAGTCATAAGCCCTGTAAATGTCTAAACTTTAATATTCCCTTCTTAAAATGCTTTCCCTCTCTGTTGCAACAAATTTAGAGTTTCACTGCTTATCAAAAAAAATGTTTGTAAATAATTCCATAGCTTTCATATTTATTAACTTTCTAATACAAGATGTTCCTTATAAACGAGTATTATATACAACAGTAGCCTTCAATTCAGCCATGTTTTCAGCTTCTTGAACTGTCTCAGGAAGTTTCAGGTTTAGGGTTTCCGGAGATCCTATCATGAGGACGGCTGACACGAGGCAAGTTGATGCGTATAACAGGTAAGGTAGTTGCTCCATGTACAAAGCCTGAAATTTGAAAATACGTCATGAAAACATGTTTAAAATTCAGTATCCGTGCTCAAGAATTTTTTGCACTAATTACATTCAACCAGTTCAGAAACACCTGGTTACGACGTTGAATTAACGATACAGAGTTTACAATTGTTTTCAAACATTCAGTTTGAGTTTTTTTTTGTTCATATCATCATTTTTGCGGTACTGTCTTGTACAAATATTTTACCTGTCTTAAACATATTTTCAGTTTACTTGTTTCAACTTATTTTTACTTTGCCGTGTTGGTATTTAACCGTTTATTAACAGATGAAAGAATTGAAGAAATGTGGATTTTCAAAAAAAGTCAGAATGGCGAATGTTACACTGTGTGTAAGTGGCTACTTATGCCAGATCCAATGACAGATCGTTAGCCCTGTAAATGCCTAGACTTCCATATTTCTTTCTCTAAAATGTTCTTCAACTCTTAATAATATTGATGTTTTTTGTTGATATTTCTTGATAAAACTCCATAGTTAATGATTATGATAAAATTATAAATAAACTTATCAATGAAACTTAATGGTTTAGCTTCACTTTTTATTATTTTGACCAACGAGCGCTTTCGCCTAAGTAGGCATCTTCAGTCATCACCAGTCCTGAAGATGCCTACTTAGGTAAAAGCGCTCGTTGGTCAAAATAATAAAAAGTAAAACTAAACCAAGAAGTTTCATTGATAAGTTTATTTATAATTTTATCATAATCATTTCTTCAACTCTGTTGATTAAAAATAGATTAATTTAAAAATTGAAATACATCAGCTGACAACTACAACCTGTTGGATTAATTTAATATTATTCTCTGCAAAAACAATAGACAAAAAGTAGTTCCAAAAATAATTCGCTTCTCGTAAAACTAAAACAAACGCTAAGTTATAACATTAATTTATTACAGCCTTAACTATTAAAAACACATGCCATCCAGAATTTTTGACTCAGCATTTTGATATAATGTCTTAACTGATTTATTGCCTAGATAAAATTTCTAAGACTTTGTGATCATCTATTATAACTTGTGAAATTTAATTTTAAAAGTTGTATAAGTAAATCATAAAGCTTCTTTAAATCAAAAACATTTATCAAGTAATAAAATTTGCAATTTTTCGAAAATTATTTATGTACATAAGTTTTCTAAAGATTGTATAATCGGGTATTAGAATATCTACCTTTTAAAGAAAAATTTATAAAACTGCATATCTCGTTTTATTTATAGTCGTGTAATTATTCATAGAGTACCTTTGTAAAATCAAATTAACATGTACGAGTATATTACTTGAAGTAATTTATAATTACAAATTATTTATTGATTGATTTGGTGTTTATTTTGTAGAACTCCATATTTAAACTTATAATATTAGAAATCAAACACTGATTTGAGTCTACTAAACACTTTATTTTATTTTTACAAATATAAAAAATATAAAAACAAAAATTTCGTTACAATTGTTTCGCCTTGTTAGGGCATTTTCAAACGAATATGAAGATTAGATGGATTAAATGTCCTTATATATTTATATAACTCAAGGTACTTAAGTAGAAAATAAAAATAATCTTATGAACTATAGCATGTACATTAATCATAATTGAGGGCAAAAACCAATGGTTAAGGCCGAGACTAAGTGTTTAATAGGTAATGGGGAATTTAGTTATTTATAGTTGAATTTCGTGAAAAATATAACAAAGTAAGTATTTATTGACGTACAAGTATGTATTGTGAGATAAATAATGAAGCTTTATACTTTTATAACTTTAGATAATTGTTTCCGAAAAAATATCGATATTATTATAATAGGTTAAAAATAATCTTATGAACTATAGCATGTACATTAATCATAATTGAGGGAAAAACAATGTTTGCTAAGCGAAACAATTGTCACGAAATTTATGTTTTCATATTTTTTATATTTGTAAAAATAAAATAAAGTTTCAGTAGACTCAAATCGGTGTTTGATTTCTTAAATTATGAGTACAAATTATTTTTATTAATATTTATTCCACAATGACTCCTAGACAAATACAAGGTAAGATTAATATAAAATTTTAATTATATTTATTTATTTGTACACGGCATTATTTCTGACATTTTATGTTGTTGAAAGAGACCATTAGAATAATTATGCAATATGATATATAAAAATATATACTATCTAGACAAAAACCTTCATGTTTTATGCCAAATAATCACCAATAAAATAACTAACTACATTAAACAAAACTATTCTCACTCGGTCTATTAAAGTTGATTTCCTCTTTTTGTCATGAATATATTGAACATTTTCTTTTTGATTTTATGCAGCGATAAGTTAAATAAATAAAAATATAAGACATATTTATTGCCAATTTTTAAAATCTATTAATAGGAGAGTAATTGTGAGCAACAAAATAAACGGCGCACTAAGCACAGTAATTGCTAATAAAAACGTGTCAATCCAAGCTAAACTGGCAGCGCTCAACGGAGTTTTAGTCCCAACACCTATTATGGAATTGAAACATAAAACTGGCACAGAAAGGATGAAACCCGAGTGAACGCGGTTGAAATGTGATCTCGTAGACAAATGTCTGGAAAATCAATGGATTACAGGGTTACGAATGATTTAATCAAGCGAGAGTATAAATCTGAGTCAAATATAATTGATAAGTTTGAAAAAAGGTCTCTGAAACGGTTATTATCTTTTTTTACACCACACCAGGTCAAGAGGCCCATCACAGTAGTAAATTACATCACAGATCACCCAGGCTTGAGAAAAATCACATTTAATTTTTGTGTTCTCACCGGGAATCGAACCCGGAACCTTCCGTGTGTTAGTCAAGAGTCTTGACCGCTACACCACGGAGGCCGCTCGAGGTTGGGTCATGTAGAACGAATGGACGACGAAAGAACGGTAAAACAAGTACATATATATGGCGAAAATTAACGGTAACGTGAGATGAAGACGACCAAGGAAGACGTGGCATGATTAGATAAACCAAAAATTTAAGTCCGGTCATGTCAAAAACAGACAGAACCGAAGGACATGTATGACAAGATGTATGAATGTAGAAGAAGCTAGGAATATATGCCAGGATAGACGTGTGTAGCGGTCCATTATCTCTGCCTACTCCTACGGGGAAATGGCGTGATGCTACCATCACGCCATTTTTGACCAATCAACTACTACTACTACTAGTAGTAGTTGATTGGTCAATTTTATTGAGGTACCATTTGAGAATTTCGACAATAAAATAAAGTAGTTGTTTTACTTTGTTTTGGCGGTATATAGATATAAATACGTATCTGCGTCCGGGCGAACGAATTGAATAAAATGAAATAAATAACTCGATGGCTACTCTCAAGCGAAAATCCTGTAATTCTGTAAATCCTACAGAAGTAAATCGAGTGGAGATCGAAAAACAATCACGGTGAGGAACTTTTATCACGTCGGGTATTACCGACAAGTGCGGCCATTGTGATTGAGTAACAGACCTAATTTATTTTTAAGAAACAAACAGTTGACAATGGTATAATAACATTTTAAAAAATACAGTTTAAAGACAGACCAGCGATGTTTCTAAATAAGAATTATACATATTATTAAATTGTGTTACAACAAAAGGATGTGTTTATGTGTATCTGTATGAGAGTAAGTGTAGATGTGTGTTTATGTGTATCTGTGTGGAGTAAGTGTTCAGGTGTGTGTAAGTGTGAGCATTATTAAATAATAAGTGGAATCGTATCGCAGCCAGAAATAATGAGTCTTAATTTATTTTTAATAAAAATAAATTAAGGGGCATGTAAAATGGATCAATAGATGAAAAAAAATCATTATTGTTAGAGCAAGAACGATAGAGGAAAGAGTGTTATGCTTAGTTAGTGCTACAGACTGGCAGATGGAATAAATACTTATTTCTTGTCACGCGAAAAGGGGACATTAAGATTAATTTTGGAGAGTAGAAGAATCTACTTTATTGTATAATAATTTATGTAAATAACATAATTCTTTAATAATAATAGCAGACAATAATATTATCACACTGATAAGCATAGCTAACGAGCGACAAACGCGCTACCCTTGAGTAGGTTTAAGCTAGGGCTTCCTAGGACAGCGGTGCCCGTATCTTAACAGCCGTAGTGAACGGTGATGCGATGGACAGCCGTCGTAACCGTGACTAGGGAGTGGTTTACAAGGAAAACGGTGTTGGTAACATCGTTAAAAAATAAAACCACTCTCTAGTCACCGTTACGACAGCTGTCCACCGCATCGCCGTTCATTACGGCCGTTAAGATACGGGCACCGCTGTCTTAGGAAACCCTAGCTTGCTCCACTTGCTTTTTAATGATGCGCACGCTTACACACTGAATACTTGTTACCATACAAATGTGCACAAACGTACCATCTAACATATTTTATACACACGGTTTTTCAGGGCCAGACCGCAAAATTTCAGAGGAACCTTCCTCGTGGTAAGCTTTAAAAAAAATCCTTGTTTTTTTTTCCAAAAAGTCGTTTAAAAAATACATATACATATTTTTTCTGTCTAAATGAAAAAAAAAACATTTTTCGGACTAGCAGTCCCTCCACAAACCCCTACCCCTCTCCTACCCTGCAGCATCCCTTGTCAGCGTCTAGTGCGTATCGCTTACGTTTTTTTTAGGGGAGGGGTGGGAATTTGCGGAAGGGATGCATGTCCGAGAAATTAAAAATTCACTCCATTTTAAAATCTTTTTTTTTTTTTTAAAAAAGACTTTTTTTAAGCCCATAGGGAATGTTCTTCGGAATTTTCGCGTCCTGGCCCGGAAAAACCGTGTATACGCACGCACACATTTTAGAATGTTTTACTCGTATATGTATGATTAATATTTTTAGATAATTCGCTGATCTGTCTTTCAATCTTATCGTTATTATGAAATTTAATGATTGTTGCTTGTATGTTTGTATAAAATAAATAAATTGAACAATTTACAGTCAAGGGGATTTAACATAGAGATTTATTTATTCTTTGTCTCTTACTCTAGAAGAACAGAAAAATGGTTCAGAAATCAGCATAAAATCAGCCTCCACGTTTATGTTGCTGTCAATAAATCATATTTTTACCATAATATATGTTTTAAGTCTAGCGTGAGATACTTTTATCAAAATACTAAGTCGTTTCGGAATTTTACTTCAGTCACTTCACAAGAGGAGGTTTTCACCCTTTTCATTTTGTAAACCCGATGTTTATAACTAATATTCATATTTGTCGCGGAGACGATTATGTTCAGAAGTCTGTATATTATTTTTACATGTAATATTAGGAATCAAACATTGATTTGAGTCAACTGAACACTTTATTTTATTTCTACAAACATAAAAAATATAAAATCAAAAATGTCGTGACAATTGTTTCGCCTTGTTAGGGCATTTTCAAACGAATGTGAAGATAAGATGGACTGAATGTCCTTATATAGTTATATAATTCAAGGTTTTCAAGAAAAAAAAATAATCCTATGAACTATAGCATATACATTAATCATAATTGAGGGAAAAACCAATAGTTAAGGGAACAATTTTATGTTTTTTTTTTTGTTTGTATATTTTTCTTTACACATATTATTTACATAGAAATATAATTACATAAATATAACTTTATTAGGACATTCAATCTAATCTTCACGTTTGTTTTAAAATGCCCTAACAAGATTTACAAAATTTCCCTAGCAATTTTTTTGTTTTTATATTTGTAAAAGTAAAATAAACTATTCAGTAGACTCAAATCTTTGTTTTGCGCTGACCTAATGGTCTAATCACCACGAGGCCTCGTGGTGTAATCACCACGAGGCCGAAATTTCAAAACAATGTAAGTAAATCTTTCATTTAATTTCACGCAATCTTATAATGAAACTGCGGTAATTCAAACCAACCATTTCATTTTAACAAAATAATTCATTACAATGTCTTGAAAAATAGAATTATAGCTTACCAATAAAAGTGTTTGAGGAGCCAAAATAGATCCAATTCGACCAACCATTGAACATGTGGCTAGAAGAGAGTGCCTCAATTGTGTAGGAAAGAGTTCTGAGGTGTACAGATACACACAACCAATAGCCATGACCATGAAGAATTTACCAACTAGGTACAGGACCAGTGCCAGCCACTGTAAATCTACAACAAAATCACAATTCAATAAGCATAATACACAAACTGCAATTACTAAGTTTTATTTCAAAATTTATTTATGTACAAAAACGTGGATACGTGTCAACCCCATGCGACAACAGCTTACCCACCACATACCCCACACCGCATATGAAAAAGTCTCCTTGGCGGTGCCCACATACACGGAAAAGTTGCTCGTTGCCTTACGAGAGAAGCTACCCGTAGGAGCTCTTTGTAATCTGGTAGCAAGAAGGTCATCCAGAAGTCCATAATATGCACTTCATTGGATTGAAAAAAGAGGGAATTGAATTTTTTACTGACTGGAATTAAATTGATTGGACATGATCAATTCGCCGAAATGATTACAAAACTTTTTAAAAGCATTGAAATTCTTTTTGGAAGCCATTATATCTGTATATCCAACCGGACCTACGGATAGTAGCAAGAAGCTTCATTTGGTAATCATAGAGAGGGGGAAAGGGACAAGACCACAGGATGTGTTTAGAAGATTGATTAAGATTTCTGCAGCAGCACGAAAGGAAATCAACAATATTGAAAACAAATAATTTTTCATTAAATTTACCGTGACTTGATAAAAACTGCGTAGTCCAGTGATTGGGGACAACCTAAGAAGATTTTAAGCGCTGACGGATTAAAGGAAAAAAAGAAAGGTACGTTTCCCTGAAGGGGACGATTCCTATCGCGATTGCCAAGCATCAAGAAGAGCATTTAAAGTATTTTTTTATAACCGATTGAGACATTTCTTCAGTTGGGAGTAGACAGACGCCACCAATAACCGAGCAACACTTTTTTAAGTGGAAATTTGCGGATCGTCAGTGGACCTCCAGATTCACAGTGATTCATGTGACTATATTCTAGTATTGAATTGGAATGAATATTTAATAACAAATACAATAAACATAACTTATAATTTAATCAATTAACCTATCTATTTCAATTTGCCAATGAGGCATCATATTTATTTTAGATACATTAATATCTCTGAGAATTTGCACATTAATTATCTGTTACCAGAAATTCATTCTCTTGACAACAAACACACAAATGACCAAAAAATACATGTATTTGTTACAACTTTAACAAATTTTAACAACCAATAATTATCCTTGAATAATAATTGTGTTTCTAGTATTGTTATTTTGTTTTTTTTTTTTTTTTAATGTTTTTTTTATAAACTCTGTATGTGTAAAAGCCCTTGGAGCATTAATAAATAAATATCAATTTGTTTAAACATCCACATTTCCTCAAGTCTTCCATCCGTCAACTTTTGTAAAATAAAAGAACTGAAACTTTGATTGATGGGGCTGAGATTCATTTGGCAAAATTATTTCCCCTACTAGGCAACACCTAAAATACTTTCCAATTTTTATACTTCTTCTGTGGATGAAATTCATTGCGACAGATTAAGATCATAAACTTTAAAATTTTCAAGATTTCCGCATTACCTAGAATGCTTCCTCTCTCTTTTGCAATAAATTTTAATATAAATAACTCTCAAAGAAGTGAAATCTAAAGTTGCCTACAAGCACTATAAGATACTCAAAATATTGTTGATACATACCTAAATTACATAAAATAACTGAACACAAATTCAAATAATCGAAAATCATTAAGAAGTTTCTAACTTTAATTCATTTCCTTAAGGAAAATCAAAATTCTGAACCTTTCTCTTGTCATTTTTAATAAAGTCGTATTTATTTCTCGTTATTAAATAAAATTCATTAATTCAAAAAATAAATCATAAAAGTTCATACAATTACAACTCCTATTATAAATTTTAATTAATTATTTTTTTAACCTTTAGATCGTTAGCATTTTGTTTGCAAGCTCTGATCTTCACGGAAAGTTAAAATATATAATAAATTTATTTAAAAAACTTTATAATGTAAAATAAAGTCGAATTTTGAAACCTACCTCGTGGTACAAAAGCGAAAGCCAAGAGACACAATCCTCCTCCCAAAAATGAAACAAGTAACGATTTTTTTCTTCCGTAGTAGGTCATACCGTAGTATCCAACAATTTGTGATGGAATTTCTGCAACTCCTGAGAGAATAAAATTGACGTAAACATTTCCGGGAAGAATTGTAGCGTTTATGGACAGCCCATAAACACAAAAAATACACGTTACCCACCAAACAGACACCTTCAAAACTCTAAAAATAAGTATTTTGGAATTGAGAACAAGACGCCATGGTGGAATTTCATTGTTCGTATTTTTTGTGTTATTTACGTTTTTGGTTTCATCAAATTTTGCTACATTTTCTATATTATGCTGAAGGTTTGCAACTTCTTTTTCTGTGATTGTTTTATCATTTTCTGCTGCAATTTTTTTCAGGGTTTCCATTGCTTGTTGATATTTTCGTTTCGATATTAACCACCTAACGCTCTCGTCAAGGGCCCAGTATAAGGTGATTGCTAGGAAAGCTGGAGCATAAATCACTTGAAGAAATGTTCTCCAGTACTGGAATTTCCATGCTACGAAGCCCATAATTATTTGGCCTATGGAGAAGTATGAGCTGACTATGGCTCCTCCAATTACACGAGTTGATGGCGTTAAAAGTTCGAGAGCTGCAAAAGAAAATGTGTTCAAAGATAACAGAGCATTTTAAAATTAATCTATAAAATACTGTCCATTGGAATCGAGGCCCAGATAGGGAAAACATTTTTGAGAAGGAAATACAGAAGTTTAGTCTAGTACATAAGCCCTGTAACTGCCTTGATTCATTTGTTCCCTTATCTAAAATGTTTTCCCTCTCTATTCCAATATATATATTAATTCTTTAATTTGCTTACCCAAAATGTAAGCCGAGGAATATGACCCAGAGCCAAAGACAGGCTCTAGTGTTTCAAAAACTAGGAACATGGGATAATTCACAGATAGTGATTTTATTATTCCTAAAACACCTTCCATTATAGAAGAGACTACCAGAGCATTGCGACGACCAAATTTATCCGAATATATCCCGACTATTGGTAAGGATATGAGCGTCCCAATGCTGTGCAAAGTTCCGACAAGAGTGCGTTTCCAATCTTGACAGGGAATGTTCATCTGAAACAGAAAGAAGTTTTCTTTATTTGTTGCAACATAGAGGGAACACAATACATATTGGAGATGGGAATATGGAAGTCTTGGCATTTATAAGGCTTATGATCAGTTATTTTCTGGTTTAAGTGGCTGCTTTACACTTTACATTCCCTCAATTTTTCCACTTTTTTTAAACTTTTTGAAATACAAAATCTAAAACCTATATCATGGGGGGTGAGATTCATCCGCCGAACCATTGCACCTACTAGGCACCGCCCGAAAATAATTTTTCTGTGTTTGGATTATTTAAAAAAAAAAAATTGTTGAGAATTTCTCTTATTTGAGAAGCAGGAATGACTTGTTGGATTAGTAAATATGAAAGGCTATCGAACATCTAATACAAAAAAAAACGCAATACCATTGACATATTAATACTTATAGATATGGCAAATAATATTTTATAGTTAAAGTAAAACTATTAAAAAAGACATGATTTGTGGCACTTCTAAAACCTAGAAAGGATCCCGTTAACCTGAAAAACGTTCGAACGGTCATTTTACATGCCAACTAAGTAAGGTGTTTAAACGACTTATCCTAAATCGAATATCATTCTTTATTGGTCAAAATACAAAAGATGAGCAAGCCGGATTCAGACCAGGTAGATCACGAGTGAGCCTAATTGTTAATCTTGAACAAAATAAAAAAGATGGTTTTGTGAAGAGAAAAGCGACTGACGTAGCCTTCTTGGACCTTACAGCCGCATATGTCACAGTCAAATACAAAACCCTCCTCAAAAAAATCTACCCTCTAACAAAGGGCTTGCCCAAACTATAGGTTTGCTTTTGTCCAATAGAAGGTTCTACTTCACCCTCCAAGGCAAAAACCGTAGATGGAGAACTGAAAAAATGGACTACCTCAGGGAAGTGTTCTTGCACCTATTCTCTAAAATATTTATACAATCGACCAACCCACTACTGGCATAAAAACCAAACAATTTTTTTATGCAGATAACACAGCCGTGACTGCCGAGGCGGACATGTCAAAATGCAAGAAAATAAATGCCAGAAAACACAACTTTTGGCATTTCACCTGAGAAATAGGGTGGTTGCCAGATATTTGAATGCAGAATGGATAGTAAAAAAATTGAACATTGTAAAACACTGAAATACCTTGGAGTCACCCTTGATAGAACGCTAACGTATAAGGAGCACTGCATGTAAACTAAGCATAATATGTGTGAAAGAAGCAATATAATATGTGAACTCACGGGGACCACATGGGGTGAAACGTAATTAGTATGTAGAACTTTGGCGCAAGGCTTGTACATACTAGCTGCAACGTATGCGTGTCCGGTGTGGCAAAAAAATCCCACTCCAAACAGGAAGACAAAGCAGTTAATGAAACGGCACGAATAGTCGCCGGATGCCTTGACTGATAAAATAAACCCAATCATCGGAATCCCTCCACCACACTTTCGAAGAAAGACAGCCGCAGAAGCAGAGAGGTTCAAACAAACCCACAATCTTAGACATCCCTTACACCACCACCAACCCACGGCCTCGCGTTTGAGATCTAGAAACAGTTTTATCAAAGCCACCTCCCTTATTAAATCCTCATAACAAAGGAGAGAAGAACTGTGGCAACAGGATCTTGGAGTGAGACCTTGGATGGATCCACATGATGGTGTCCAAGGAGGGAAACACCCACTCTACTTCTTATGGATCACCCTTAACAGACTACGGGTAGGTGTTACACGATGTAAAAAAATCTCCAAAGATGGGGGTACCTCTCTGGTGATAATAAATTGTGTGATTGCGGCGCATTTTTGGTGTTGTGGTGTATTTTTAATTACCTTTTTCGATATAGCCTTTACCCCACCTGCTGACAAGCCTCAAAATTGAAGCTTAGCGGGTTTTAAAATTTAATTTTTTTTTTTTTTTTAATAACACCTACCAACATGCCTGCTCATGGGAGAAAACTGCACTCCTGGGGTCCTTATTGTGACAAATGACAAGGCGATATCCTTCCCAGTATATTAGAGTGGCAGGATATGATCCAACCGGAAACGTTATATAAATAAGTATAGACAATTATAAGTACAACATAGAAAACTATTATGGGCCTATAATTTTGGTTTATTTGTAAATATTGTTTTTTTGTTGTTGTTATCGTGGCTGTTGTTTTCTTTTTTTATAAATAAAAAATAACCTTGAATTCGTTTTTTTTTTTCAATATTATATTAAAAGTTTAACATATTACAACAGAGATGAAAAACATTTTAGAGAAGGTAATATAGAAGTCTAGGCTTATGACCTGTCATTGACTGGTTTAAGTGGACACTTTACACCCTGTGTAACATTCACCATTCTTTCCATATTTGAACATATATATTCCTTCAAGTTTTTCATCTATTGATGTTTGAGAAGTGAAAGAGCTGAAATATTTATTTATGCGGGTGAAATTCATCTAATCGAATTATTTCACCTACTTACTAGGCAACGCCTGAAATTTTCATAGGTCATAAGCCCTTTTAATGCCTAGGCTCCCATATTCCCTTCTCAAAAATGTTATTCCTCTCTGTTGCAACAAATTGAGATGAAAATATACGTCGAAAATATTTTAAGTTTGTACAAATTTTTGTAGACAAGGACTGGATTCAACTCCCTGGGGAACTGTTAACATTAACGTATTACAACAGAGATGAAGAAAATTAAAATAATTAACTTTATTAATATTTTTATCAAGACAAACATATCTACAAAACACACTTATATTAATAATATTATGAATCAACTTTTATTCTATTTTTACCTCTTCCAAAAATGTGTTATTACTTTCAAATATGAACGCCGTGCAGTGCTCGGTAGAGTTCTTATCAAAATGATTTTCCGAACAGGCGTCTCCCATTTCGGTGTTATTGTAAAAGTTTTCGGGTTTGTGGGAGTACCTCGAGCACTTGTCACCGAAGGGGATGGCAGAGGCAATCCAGGGCGGCGGGAATATATCGCTTCCATTCTTATCCTCGCATTCTGGGACGTGACACCTGAAAGCATTGTTGATGTAACTTATTGGAAGTTTCCTTTTGGCTCTAAACGCCTTTTTTAAGTTAGCCAATATTTCGTCTTTCTTTCGGGACATTTCAGATATTTTATTTTATCAGGTAATTCGACAAATATACATACTTAAAACCCTAGATACCGACTAGCGGGCATAACATACTCGTAAGTTGTGTCTGTTTTTGTTCAAAATATTTTAAAAACTACTATTTTTTTTACTCAGCAAGGTATTGTGTCTGCTTTTACGTTAAATATAATATTATTGATGTAAATTATTTTTTTTTATCCTGTTTAGGTTTCATTTATGCACCCGCTATTTTTCTACATATTTTATTTTCTCCTTATGTTTCAATTATTACATTAAAATACGTGTTTATTTATTTATTTTTGCACCCTAACAGGCTAGGAGGCCCAATAACGGTGTTAAATTACATCACAGAACACCCAGGCCTGAGAAAAATCACATGTTAATTTTTGTGTTCTCATCGGGAATCGAACCCGGAACCTTTCATGCGTGAGTCAAGCGTCTTGACCACTACACCACGAAGGCCGTCTGTTTATTATTTAATTTAATTGTTTTTTTTTTCTCTCTGTATTTTTCTCCTAGCATTATATCTGATTTCGTTTAGGTTTTTCTTCTTTTTTTTTTTTTTAAAAAAGAAATATTTGCGTTCTTATGATTTACCCAAATATTTAATTTTTAGGGCCATTTTCAACGAGCTGTAAATAACTCACTATTAGAAAATGGAATCAAGTTGAGGTAGAGTGGGATTCGAACCACAGACCTTTGGTCCGTGAGTCCGAGACACTAGCCACAGGACCACAACCCGTTAACGTCCGTTTTTCTTTTTGTCTATCTTTTTAATACGTATATTTTTTTTTGTTTAAAGAATTATAAACAAAATAATACATCTTCATTATTTTTAATGTGTACAATATTATGTCTGTACTGTTTTACTGTTATTTTAATATTAATTAAAAATAATGTCTTAGCTCCCGCTAATAAACTATTATTTAATATAAACAAATTACAACAGTGATGAAAAATACTTTGAAGAAAGGAATATGGAAGTCTGAGTATTTACAGGGCCTGTCATTGGCTGGTTCGGAGAAACTCAAATATTGTAAAAAAAACAACTGGTCTAAGAAGAAGTTTAAAAAATGGGAAATTGTTTTCAGGATTTGCCTAGTATGTGAAATAATTCAATCAGATCAATCTCTTCACAACAATAAAGGTTTTAGATCTTTCTTTAACTTCACTAAAATCAACAAATGGAAAATAGAAAAAAATGGATGTTCAAATATAGTAATAACAAATGTTACACAGTGTGTAAAATAGCCACTTAAACCAGCCAATGACAGGTCATAAGCCTTGTAAATGCCCGGACTTCCATATTCCCTTCTTTATGTAATTTTCCTATAATAATCCCTGATGTAATTTGTTAATCCTAATGACTCCCGAGGGGGTGAAATACAGTATTTTGTCTACAAACATTTGGACAAACTCAAATATTGCATAATTTAATAGTTTATCGGGACAAAACAAGTTTTAATACTTTTTTTTTCTTTTTATAACGTATTAATGTTGTAATGATATGTGTATTTTATTGAATAAAGATTCTATTGATGTTATTTTATTTGATTACAAGCCTTAAAAATGGAATGTCAAGTCGACGATAGTGAGCATTTTTGACACCTCTTTCTGTTCGCGTTCAATCGAGAGAATAAAGCTGCCATAGCTGCTCGCGATTATTGCGCAGTGTACAGTGAAGATGCCATGAATTATTAACTTTTTTTTGTAAAACAATGAAGGAGAGTACATTGCCGATATTTTGTTTGCAAGTCTTGTTCTCTTCATTAAAAAAAAAATGACTTTTAACGCTAACATTTTTCAACAAACTACGAATTTTCTTTTAAATGAACCTTTGCCTTTTTTTACTTTTGGTGCCCATTTTTAAATTTGGAAAAAAGTCGACATAATGTTAACACCTAATATAACACACGCCTCGCTTTGTATATTTTTTTAATCGACGTGCGTGCAGATCAATCTGACAAAACAATATATCTGTTTCGGATTTATTATAAAAATAAAAAGGTATTCAAGTTTCAAGCCATTCTTTCCTTTGATTCCGGTGGTCCTTGTTTTTGAATTCCAATGTACCTCCCTCTCTGACGGCGCGGCGAGTCAAGAAAGCAACACGCACGGACACAACGAAAAACGTACCGCGAATCAAAAACATACACGAAACGTAAAAAGTGATTTGTGCAAACGAAAACGGTGTTTTTCTAGACCAGTGCCAAAAGGGAGGAAATCGTAAGTCTTTACCCCTTTCATTCATTCCAGGATTGACACTTAAAACCATAACGTCAATTAGTTTACATAAAATCAAACGTTCTCTATTTACTTCGAACACGCATATCGCGAGAGGGCAGGCCTTGTTTACAGTCCCGAGGTCGAACGAATCAAGCATCCAACAATATCCTTAGAATTATTTCGACTCTATGTGTCAATCCAAATTTCTATGAACGCAGGCGGCTCGAAATATGCCCAAAGTTTGATTGTGTCACAGTAAAAATGTTATTATCTATAGTGTTTTCATGCATTGCTAGTATTATTTAAATTATTTGATCTGAGCATGACATAAAACGTGTTTTTCCGTGTTTTTCCGATGTTCCTGGATTAATTTATCATGGGATTTTAAAATGTTGAATTTACATTTCAAACCTTATAGGTACATATGAGGCAAATTTACATCGCTTTTTGCCAAAGCAAACTATCATATTGCAATTTAGCTTGGGGAGGTTGCTCTCGTTCAATCCTTGAACTAGTGAAAATAGCACAAAAATGGATCATGAAGAGCATTCTCAAAAAACCTTTGAGGTATCCAACAGAAGATCTATTCGCTGAGTTAAAGATATTGGATGTAAGACAGTTGTTTGTGAGGTGCCTACTACTTCAATTTTATGATAAATTAAGTGAGGTCAAAAGAACCCAACAAAATATAAAAACTCGTTCAGCAACACAAATTAACTGTATTGTCCCATTTGTATCAACCGCTTTTGGTAAAAAGTAATATAATGTAATTGCTCCAAAAATATTTAATGATTTATTGCCAAATATAAAAGACTCAAAATGTAAAACAAGTCTAAAATGAAAATAACTGCACATATAAATAGTGTAGCGAGAGATTTTTTTTGAAAAATATATGTATTTACATATGATTTCATAACACGAAGTACTTTATATAATTGGTAAACGTATTATTTTTTATGTATTTCATTGCTTTATATTGTTTTTTTATTATATATTATACTATATTATTTATGTTTAAGTAACATGTATTCTTGGCACATATATACGTTTTATTTGTATAATAACGATTTTTAATTTCTTACATTTGATTAGTTAGGCATTTTTAGTTACGTAGTTTTAGTTTTTCTTTTTTATGTTATTGTTTTATTAGTATAGGACGACTTACACTCTAAAGATAAAAAACTTCCATCTTAGAACAGGCTGAGCCATGTTAGATGGAGACTAAAAGAGGTTTAAAGATTTAAAGATTTATTTTGCATTGTGCCAATCAATTTTGGAGTACGGTATAATCGGTTGGGGTGGTGCGAGTGACACAGTTTTAAATAGAGTATTTGTTGCACAAAAATCCATTATTAAAATAATACTCAGAGTCCCGATACAGACATCTACGGAAGAAATATTCCATAAATCACAACTTATGACACCAAAACAATTATACGCTAAAACAATACTCACTTATAGATTCAAAAACTACTCTTACTCAAATGAAAGACATAACCCCCCCAATACATCACATACAAATAATATAATCACTAGATCCTCAACACATAGACAACTTAAACAAATACAAACTAATACCACTTTAGGACAAAGGGATTTTGAGTATTATTCAATTAAAATCTATAACCTACTTCCACTATCTATTAAAACAATTAGTAACGAGAAAATATTTAAAAAGGCTATAAAAAAATGGATAGTGGAGCTAGGTAGAAGTAAAATGGATTGTCTCATTCGCCCATTGGTATTGGTATACTGAATCAACTGCTCCACAACTGTACAGCTTATGTTAGGTTTTTGTTATTTTCATTGTGTGTTTTTTAATATAAATAATATAGATGTACATATTTATGCACATCTATATTATTTATAATACCTTGTTTTTAAAACTGTCTGAATATTGGTTAATTATGTTTGTTTTTTAAGTTAGTCTTCTTTGTTTATTCTCTAATGTAATTTCAAAAAACTAAATTGCTAATTGTCCTCGGCACGGGAAACCCCAGTGAGGTCATATTATTTTTATTATTAATTAGAGTTTGTAAGCGAAAAATAAATAAACAGAGAATACTTCGTTTTCATTTTACATTAATTAGTTTTATATAGATTCCCTGTTATTAAGTATGTATACTAATTTTTTGCAATAAATTTATTTAAAAAAAAATTATATACCTAACTATCCGTATATAATTAACAGTTCAATCATCAGTAATATTGATTCTGTTGGAACAGTGCGAAGCCATTTTCTAATATCTAATTCATAAAAAAACATGTGGATATTCGTCGAAACTCCACACGCATATATCTTCAATAAAAGAAATAAATATATTAGATAGAATTGCATTTGGGGTTAAAGTATTAGATATGTACCGAGACGATGGAGGTCTCTACGGTGTAATGAATAAGATCCTTGGCTCACGCACGGCTTTCCGGGTCCGATTCCAGTTGAGATCAGAATAGTTAAAATGTATTTTTTATATCATGCTTGTGTGTTATATACGTGGTGTTTTAGGGCCAGACCACGTAAAATATTATTAAAAATACTGAAAAAAAAAATTAAAACAAAATAAATTGTTTAATTATTTGAAAATGGAGACAATCTTTAATGGCTTGAACTAGAATAACCTTAACCACTCCTCTACTCATCCGTCCGCATCTGGTGCGTATCGCTTCGTTGGTTAAATACGCTTTTTATCTTTTTTTAAAAAATATTTTTAAAACTTCCCCTTATAAAAAGTTCCCCTGAATTTTCACGGCATAACCTCGAAAAATCGTATATTTATTTATTTACACTCTTTATCAAAATACAATTACATGTTCACTTTGCCCAGCTAACAAGGGTACATACCCCGTTCCAAGCTAGGCAATTAAATTTTAATATATTATAATAGTTACCAAATTAATATAGAGCACAGACAAACAAAATATACACTTATTCGTATACACATTTGATACATATACATACAGACATACAGATATATACACACATATATATATATATACACATGTAAATACACACACACATACATACACCCTTGCGCATACACATACATACATTCATAAAAACATATAATTTATTTATGCGAAACTTCATGGTTGTCATCTACAAATATAAATCTTTAAAATTACATACTTGGTGAATTTATATACCGCATTTTTTGTGAATTTCCTTTCAATGGCGTCACCTTTGTTTTATAGTTTAACATTGTAATTGCAAAAAAAAATCAAAAATAAAGTGAAAAAATTAAATATTTCTAAAACTTATGTTTAACGATAAAGCGGGTTAAAAACGGGTTCATTTTTATTTCGTTCAAGCTTATTTTACGGTAATTATATTCTATATTTAAACTGATAATAAGTCCAAACTATAGAGACAAGTTTAATCATATACTAATAAGGCCCTAAATTAAACCTCTTTTGAAAATAATAGCAACACCTGAAAATAATTTTCCAATTTTTTAGAACCACGTTGCCTAGTATGTGAAATAATTCGGTCAGATGAATCTCTTCACAAGAATAAAGGTTTCAGCTCTTTAACTTCACTTAAATCAACAAATGGAACAATTGAAAAAATATGGATGTTCAAACATAGGCAAAATGGTGAATGTTACACAGTGTGTAAAGTGGCCACTTAAACCAGCCATTAAAAGGTCATGATCCCTGTAAATGCCTATACTTCCATATTCCCTTATTTAAGGTATTCTCATTCCCTGTTGTAATTTGTTAATCTTAACGACTCTCAAGGGGGTGAAATCCAATATTTTGTCTACAAACATTTGGACAAACTCAAATATTGTAATATGTTTTCAGTTTATTAGTAAAAAAAAACCATTTACAATCAAAATAATTAAGATCTTGATTTTCATTTACAAATCTAATCGTTCTGGGTAGAGGCGTCGAAGGGGTCACCCAGTCTTGAAGATGCCTACTTAGGCGAAAGCGCTCGTTGGCCAAAATAATACAAAATAAAATTAAACCAAGAAGTTTCATTGATAACTTTATTTATATTTTTTTCAAAAGCATCTTATTGAAGTTACAACGGAAAGAATTAGGTCATTAAGTTTATAATCAAAGGTAATATTTTTTAAATATTATATATAATGTTTTTTTTTAGTATTTAACACATTATTAAATTTTTTTAAATGTTTTTTTTTAGTTTTTTTTTAATAATCTATATCTTAGCATGTTCTTTATATAAATTGCTGTGTTATAGTATTTATGAAACATAATACTTTTTTAATTTGTTTCTTCTTCACATTATATTGAAATTACAATATTCGAGTTTGTCAAAATGTTTGTAGACTAATGACTGGTTTTCACCCCATGGTGAGTCATAAAGATTAACAAATTACAACGGGGAATAAAGTGAAATGAATAAAAGTCATGTGTGCACGTGCTGCAGACGCTTCGGGAGAGCCTTGAACCATGTAGTCTCTTCTTCATATCTATGGGCATCCACCGTCCTGGAAGACAGACTTTTTAAATATAGGCAAAACGGTGAATATTACACAGTGTGTAAAGTGGCCACTTAAACCAGCCAATGACAGATCATGAGCCCTAAAAATGCCTAGACTTCCTTATTCCCTTATGTAGGGTGTTCTCCATCCCTGTTGTAATTTGTTAATTTATATTGAAATGTTTATATTCTATTTAATATGTATTTTTGTAAGGTAAAAGGCATTGCATGCCGTGTTTATTAATAAAAACTGATTTTACTTTACATCGTCTCGATATGTACCGATCAAGACAGCGTTTATTATCGCGACAGGAGATTCTTTCGCTAGCCAGCACTTTCGCCTCCTCCCATGTCAATCCCGCGTCCCTTAGCTCCACCGAATCAAGCCGAAAGATCATCATTGACTTTCTTCTAGAACGGCGGAAGCCCATAGATATGAAGAAGAGACAACATGGGTCAAGGCTCTCCTGAAGCATCTGGAGCACTTTCACACATTACTTTTATTCATTTCACTTTTTGTTTGAAGTAATGTAGGTATTGATTCGATTATTTTTTAGTGTTAATTCTTCTTCTTCTTCTTATGGTTCCTCTCCCCGGTGGAGGTTGGAAATCATCATTGCGATTCTTACTTTATTGGCAGCTGCCCTGAACAAGGACTGAGTGCTGCAATGGAACCAGTCGCGCAAGTTCTTAAGCCAAGAGATGCTCCTTCTACCTGCACTGCGTCTTCCTTCAATCCTTCCCTGTAGAATGACTTGTAAAATTTTATATTTTTCGCCTCTCATCACATGCCCAAAGTACTCAAGTTTTCTTTTCTTTATGGTCTTCAGTACCTCTTTATCTTTTTCCATCCGTCGGAGAACATCATCGTTTCGGACTCTATCCACCCAGGAGATTTTAAATATCCTCCTGTAGCACCACATTTCAAAGGCTTCGATCTTTTTTGAAGTGTTTTGGGTGAGTGTCCACGTTTCGACGCCGTAAAAAAGTACTGAGAAGACGTAACATCGAGTAATGCGCGTTCGGAGGTCTTTAGTGTTAATACTTCAATAAAATAAATGGAATAAATCTCACCTGTAACTAGTATCATTAACTGTGAAAACGTATGTAGTGGCGTGCAGAGAAGACAAAATAACGGGAAATAGAGTCCAGAGAAAGTGTTTGATTTGATACTTTCCAACTCTGCCGTTATTCCCCATCAACACGTCCAAATCCACATCAAGAGGCTTCATATTCCAACACCAATTTAAAACCAATTTCACTAACCAAATTATTACAACTCCATAATACACTCTCGTTGGATGAACAGGACATTCACTCGACACGAGTACGACAATACATTATAATATGTAAATAAATTTGCGACTGCCAAACTATTGGATTATTTTAAGGGGCTTGTTAAATAACTGCGCTCACATTTGTGTGTCTTAGAGGATAAAACACTCGAGTTTCCTTTTTGCCGTTTTGAATTTAAGGCTGTAGTCTAGTAAAACGAACGCAAAATTAGGAAATCATACGATTTTATCATTTTAAAACGATTTTTTTTTATAGCGCAATAATAAAAAAATATAAAAACATAAATTAGATAAAAAACAACATTTTTTAAAGGTGTTTCTGTTAAAAAATATACTTAAAAGTTTTATGTAACTAAAATATAATTACTTTTAGACCGACAGATTCCGCCATTTAAAATTTAGACTAATCATAGGTATCTGGGATCTCAATAAAGACTAAGTATTGAACTAAAATTTGTTGTAATAATTTAAAGTTGAACATGAAAGTGGCTGAAGCTAAATTTTTATTTTTTGATTTTGAAAAAAATTACAAGCATTTTAAATCAAATACATTTTTGTGATATTTTCCTTTAGTTCTACTTAAAATTTTGCCTTTGGTAATACTTCAAAAAAAAAAAAATATTTTAGTTAAAACATTTATTTATATAATTGTATTCTTATTTTTGTTAAAAAAAAGATAATTCTGGTTTTAATATTTAATTTATAACAACATCTTATTTACGTTTTTATGACCTTCATACCTACTGTTACCGAAAACAATGAGGGCCTAATACCTTTAAAAAATGTTGTTTTCATCTAATTTTTGTTTTTTTATTTTTTTATTATTGTGTGATTTAAAAAAACCATTTGTTTTCAAATGGCAAAATCGTATGATTTCGTAATTTTTCGTTCTTTTTACCAGACTACAGCCTTAAACATGCAATGAGCTATTTTACGCGTGAATAAAACACCCAAGTCCACTTTCATCATAAAAACTCGTTTTTAAGTTGAAATAAATATCTGAAGTTCACCTTGTTTTAATGCAAAACACCTCAGTAGTCTTAGATATGCTATTTTAATATATACCCTTATTATCAAAATAATAATTATTTTACTTTGAAAGTTGTTTATAGACACAAATTATCTCATTCGTTTTGGGAATCGCGCAATCACAAAATCTTGTTTCCTGAACATTTATATTATTGTGACCCCCGTGATTTATCTTTTCAGGTACAGATTTAATAAAAATACGCAACTTTTAATCATTTCAAATAAAATGCAATCTTATTTTCAATGTGAAATTTTCAACATACTCGTACATTTTGTTTTACAGATAATCGCCATTACCGAGATTTTATGGGTCAGATATTAGAAACTTTAATAATTAATTAATTAGAATTCCAATAGAAGTAATATTACTAAAGATTAAGCTATTAATTATATCCAGATAGTTGGTTGAATATCTTTGATGTACAGTGATTGAAATCTCAAATCCATTTTTTTAATGCTATCAGAAAAAAACGCAGCAACTTCCATAAAAATACGCGAAAATGCCTTGTCCTGCTTCGAGCGCCTGTTACAGATATTTAAAAAAAATCATTTCTACGTCCTAGATAAAATAAGTTTTAAAATTCTCTAAATAATATTATATGATAGTAATTATAAAAAAATAAAAAACAGGAATGTTTTGAATATGTTCAAAGGTTTGTAGGCAGGCTGGATATCCTTCCTAGGGGTTATCTAGATCTAAATTTACTAGCCAATGCCAGGGCATAAGCTCTGTGAATTCCTGTACTTCCATATTCTCTTCGCAAAATTATTTTACCTCTCTGTCGCAACAAATGTAGATCGAAATAACTCCCCAGGGAGGAAATCCAACCTGTCTACAAACATTTGGAGATACTCAAAACATTGTTGATTAAACTAACCGGTATAAGAAGTATAAAAATTTAAAAATTGTTTTCCAGCGTTGCCTAGTAGGTGAATTGGTTCAGCCGGATGAATCTCATCCACACGATAAAGATTTCAGCTTTTTTACTTCACAAAAGTCAACAGATGGGAGCTGAGTAAATATGGTCATTTATGCATAGGTAAAATGGTCACAGTGTGTAAAGTGGCCACTTAAAACCGCCATTAATAATAATAATAATAATATTTGGATAATTTATATAGCGCCATTTTTGTGAAAATCACCTCAAGGACGCTGTACAGTAAATAAATATACCAACACGTCTTGCAGCTACAGAGCGCATGGACAATAAGAAATCTAGCCCCTATTTACATTTTTTTTTTTTTTTTTAATATTTGGCAATGAAGTTTAGAGTTTAAGTGATATTTAAAAAAACGAAATATATTTATTTATTTATTTAACTTTTTGTACATAATGTTATTTGTACATTGGCAGGCTTATTGCCAAATGGCAATTTCTTCCAACCAACCAATAAAATAAAAGTTTTATTTTTATAATTCAAGTTACAGAACATATGTATTCAATAGAAAAAAAAAAAGATTAAAAAGTTAAAAATATATAAAAATAGAAATAAACGTATTTGTTTATAAATTACCTTAAATCAAAACTATTACTCAATGGGAAAAAAGAAAAAAGTGGAAAGAGGAAAAAGGAAAGTAGGAGAGATTAAGGAAGAGAAAGGAGATGTTTCTTCAGACATGATTTAAACAGAGATAATGTAGTAACATCTTTGATGGTGGATGGGAGATGATTCCACAGTCGATATAAAGCAAAGTTATAAAGTCATAAGCCCTGTAATTGCCTAGACTTCCATATTCCATTCTTTAAAGTGTTTTTCCTCTTTGTTGCTACAAATTTAGCGTTAAAACCATTTCTAAGTAATTAAATTTTCACTGTAATTCAATAAAACTTCTGGAATGTTTCGGAACGCTGCGCTGGAGCCGCCTGTCTACACACGAATTCGGTGGCGGCGTACTCAAATAATTATATACATTTATTCGTTAAATAAATTCATATGGCGCGGAGGGGGGATGGAACTTCGACTGCCTCCTTAAGCTATTCCCAAACTAGTTTCTAGGCTCTTCATTGAAGAGATAATAATGATACTAGTATGTAGGCATATATACGGATATCAGGTTTTTTATAACAATCAACTATTTGCCAATAAGATATACTTACCGCGACCGGTATCTACATATTATGTCTGCTGTAAGATAATATATTTTGCTTACCCTCTTGCGCACCTATTAAGTATTAAGCCTCAAAAACAAACAAACCATCACAATAATTCAATCCTTTTCTAATAAAATAAATAGAAAACAACTTTGTTTTTACCGACCGGTTTCAAAGCTACGCAAGCTTCTTTATCGTGTTATTTTATTTGGGAAATCAACAGTTCTACATACATATTTATTGTAAACAAACAGATACAGTGTATAAACTCAGAACTAATAACAGATCTCTACAAAGTATACAAAGTTATAACAATATTTGAGTTTGTCCAAATGTTTGTAGACAAATGACTGGATTTCACCCCCTCGGGAGTCGTGAAGATTAACAAATTACAACAGGGATCTTCACTACAATAAAGGTTTCAGCTCTTTTACTTCACTAAAATCAATAAATGGAAGAATTGAAGAAATATGGATGTTCAAACACAGGCAAAATAGTGAATGTTACACAGTGTGTAAAGTGGCCACTTAAACCAGCCATTGACAGATCATAAGCCCTGTAAATACCTAGACTTCCATATTCCCTTCTTTAAGGTATTCCCCATCCCTGTTGTAATTTGTTAAAAACATATAAGTTTATTCACATTAAAATTTTATTTTTATGTACTCTATTTTTATGTATATTTTTGAATAATGAAAGAATTATTTTTTTTAAGAACAGTCAGTTATTGTAAATTGGGCAGGATTATGACAAGGATGCTTGAAGAGAGGAAAAGGAGGGGAAGGGAGATGTACATATTTATTATTAAAATGTCTGCTAAGTTACATAATGTATTTTTAGTGTAAATTTTAAATCTGACAGAGTGATGTTTGTGGATTCTATATCTTAAAATTCTGTATTGTACACTAAAAAGGCTTACGAAAAAAAGCATTTTTAACATACGATGTTTTACTTATTGGTACATGAAACAGGTGGTACCGTCTACAAATCCTGGCTGGCACATGTATTGTTATTGAACTAAGTAGTTCTGTACAGTCAACTATTCCTGTCATAATTTTGTGAAGCAGTAGCAGTAGTTATAATTAACTAATCCTTTCGTAGTCGGAATAATCGGCGCGCGTGCATGAGAATATGTATCAACGTAGAGGAAGCGAGATATGTATGCAAAGATGATGATATGGCGTTCTATCCTCTCTGCCTACCTTAGGGGAAAGGGCGTAATGGTTTATTTGGTTTTGTTTGTTATCGCATTTTATTTTTGCAGTATTTACCAAATATTTAATCGAATCATGTGTAGACAATAAGTCAAGTATTTTTGTCATGTTGTCTTATAAATATGGAAAGTGCAAAGTGAGATAGATACGATCTTTAAAACGAGACAGGAGTGGACTAAAAAAAAATGTTTTTTTTTTATTATGAATCGTTTTTTTAATTTCTAAGATTCCTTAGTTGTTTGATTTTATTTTCAACATGAAGAACTTTTAACCCATTGTCATTATTAAAATTAGAAAAAACGATGGTTTGCAAATTCAAAAAAAAAAATATTTTATTTAAGAAAAAATAAAAAATCTGAAAAAATATTATTATTTTATTACAGTTTTATCTAGTTTTTCCAATGTAGATTTTTATTTTTATTTTTTATTTTTTATTTTTTTTTGTGTTTTACAATATACATAAGAGTTAAAACAGAGTATTTAAAAAATAAAGCATAACTACATAGCAACATATTAATAATAAAAATAGTAAACAAAAAATCCCACAAAGGCATGGCCTGTTCGTCGGTAGGTATACAAGAATATGTTAATGATTTTTTGCTCCTATATTAATAATAGACAGTTATTATATTTTTGCGTAACATAAGAAAGAGAAAATAAAATATTCTGTAAAAGATTATATGGTATTTTTTTATAGTAATTAAAAAAGGAAATAAAAAAATATTTCAAAAAACATAAAAATATTCCTTATTATTAAGGGGCAACAAAATATATCATAGAAATAAGAGTTCATATCGTTTGAATCCAGGATACTGCGTGTTTGAATCACTGAAATTTAATTGGTATTCATCAGATTGATTATATTTATCTTGAAATATGGCACACATAATCATATTCTTATGTATGCTCTAATAATAACAATTTACATACACCGCAAGACAAAAAAAATTACGAGTTTACCTGCTACCGCGCCCCTTGACTTTACTGAACCCTTTTTCTAAGAAATCCTTTATCGATACCTCTTTCTTTTGTTTAATAAATTAAGGACACTATGTGTCACCTTTCTACAATATTTACATTTTAAAATGTCTCAACAGTCTTGTTTTACCCGCGTTTGAGTGAACATAACACAACAATCATGGAAAGTGCAAAGCAAATGTCGATTGCGATAAAATCCAAAATAATCACATTGTCGCAAGAAAACATATCTAATTGTGAAATATCTCGTCGAGTTGGGTATTCAGAAGGTGCAGTGAGGTTTTTATTTAAAAAAATCCAAGAAACTGGATCCATAGAACGGAAAAAAGGAAGCGGACGGGGGCGCGTGACATCTGCCCGAGATGATCGCTTAATAAAAAAAGTTGTTATGCGCGATCGATTTTTAACGGCACCTGAAATACACGCAGAGGTGCAGTCTACCAACACATCAACATTTTCAGTAAAAACAGTGTCCAGGCGGCTGTTGGAGCATGGTTTCCAAGCACGGAGTCCCGCAAAGAAACCATTACTCACGGACAAAATGAAGAAGGCTAGACTGGATTGGGCGAAAGAGCACCAGAATTGGACCTTGGAGGATTGGCAAAATGTTGTTTTCTCTGATGAATCAAAATTCAACCTTTTTGGTCCAGACGGCAGAAAGATAGTTCGACGAAAACGTGGGGAAAGATATCATCCGTCGTGCGTCACTCGAACCGTTAAACATTCACCCTACGTGATGATTTGGGGGTGCATGACAGCATACGGTTTAGGACCTCTAAATTTTGTACAGGGTACGATGAATGCCATTCAGTACAAAAAAGTGTTAAAAAAACATATTATTCCAACAATCGAGGACATTACGCAGTATACCGCGGACCCAATTTTTCAGGACGATTCTGCGCCGTGCCATAGAGCCCGCACTGTGAGTACAAATATATATATTTTTAAATGCATTTTGTGACCACATGATAAATAATTTATTGTTTTTTTATAGATCAATGAATTCAAGGAGAAAATTGGCTTAAAATCGTTGACGTGGCCCGGGAATAGCCCTCATTTGAACCCGATAGAAAATTTATGGGCGATTATGAAAAAAAAAGTCGGGAAAAAAAAATCAAAAAACATTGAGGAATTAAAAAAAAACTTAATTCAAGTTTGGGAAGAAGAAATAACATCAGAAATTTTAGATTCGCTTTACGCTTCTCTAAATAATAGAATTTTACATGTTATAAAAAATAAAGGTGAATTCACTAAGTACTAAATATTTTTAAATGTTATAAATATGTTTAAATGTAAAATACTTAAATTTAAAATAAAGCGATAAGAACCTACTTCTTAAATATGAATTAAAAAATAACATGTCTTTTATTATTCCATCACAAACACTCGACCATAAATGAACCGTTATGGGTCTCTAAGGTTCGGGTAATCTGATACCTGATATATAATGGCAATTTCTAAGTACAATTCATGAGTAAGATTTTTTATTTTAACCTTGAAATAACGAGTAGTCATCACATATGTCAAACAATATAAAAAAAACTAATTAAATATCAAGAATAATTCATTATATGTCAATTTTAGTTTTTTTTGAGAACTCGTAAATTTATTTGTCTTGCGGTGTATATTTATAAGTCAGATATATTATTCCGAAACTCTTTTGAGAACTCACAAGCAAATCTTGTTGTATTATTTGTAGACAATATTTGTAGTATTATGATTGACGATTGAAATTTATTGCAAAAGTGAAGAAAAACATTTTTGATGATGGGCACTAGACGTCAAGGTATTTACAGAGCTTGTGACCAACTGGTCCAAGAAGAAGTTTAAAAATTGACAAAACGTTTTCAGGCGTTACCTAGTATGTGAAATAATTCAGTCAGATGAATCTCTTCACAACAATAAAGGTTTCAGCTCTTTAACTTCACTTAAATCAACAAATGGAAGAATTAAAGAAATATGGATGTTCAAACATGGGAAAATTTTTAAATGTTACACAGTGTGTAAAGTGGTCACTTAAACCAGCCAATGACAGGTCATAAGCCCTGTAAATGCCCAGACTTCCAAATTCTTTTATTTAAGGTATTCTCCATCCCTGTTGTAATTTGTTTATCTAAATTTTCTTGTTACACAAAATATTTATGTAGCTGAAATGATTATATAGTATATGTAGTGAAGTTGGTTGATCTGCTATTACAACTTTTTTTTTAAAAATATTTTTTTTTTGCATCACAACAGGCCAGGAGGCCTAATTACATTGGTGAATTACATCACAGAGCACCCAGGCTTGAGAAAATTCACATTTTAATTTTTGTGTTCTCACCGGGAATCGAACCCGGAACCTCCCATGCGTGAGTCAAGCGTCTTGACGACTACACCACGGAGGTCGCCACTAATTGCTTCCCTTATCAAAAACCCCACCGCACGCCCCTGCAAAATTGCTTTCTTTGAATGAAGCTCTAGATTTCTGGTGAAATAATTTGGCACGTGTGTCGTTAATCAAAGGATTGATTAAAAAAAAACAAATGTACATTGAATGATCCTGATAACGTCTTGTCTTTTGTAAATTGAGTTGAAAACCTCAGGCGACTTTATAATCATAAGATAATATTGACGTTGTGGGTTAGCGATACCTCGCACATTGAAAAGTCTTTTCATATATTTATCTCCGTAGAACTTTCATGTTTATACGTTTATAATTCATATTACTAATTATTACATAAAAACACTTTTCATAGATTACACGGACAGGGTATAGTCTAAGTTCAACCTGTGACCTGAGTTGCACAGTTTAAACCCGTACTGTAGTAGCAGGTATCGTGCGAGCCATTAGATCCCTTCACGTATATACTAGAGATAAAACAGATATCTGGTTATTATCCGGTATCAGGCTTATCCGACCTAATTTTACTATCTGGCTGGGTACCGGATAGTAATTTAATATCCGGCCGGATACCGGATAGTAGCTCAATATCTAACTAAATACCTTTCTAACATTAAACTGTAGAAATTTTATGAAATCAACGACACCAAATTGATTTGATTTGATTGATATCTACCGTGTTTGGGAAAGGGTAGCAACCCTCATAATTATTTGAAAGGTTGTTTTTTTTATAAAAAAAACATTTGTCAGTGTTCAACACACTCAGAAAAAGAATGTAACAACATAAAAAAATGTTTACCAAAAATATTTAACTGAAAACATATTTATGTGAAAAAAAGAGACAATAGGCCGGGTATCCAGCTATCCGAATTAGCGTCTCACCGTTATCTGGTATCCGGCCAAACCATTATCCGTTTCATCACTAGTACAAATATAATAGATGTCTAGTTTATTACAATTTTTGCATTTGTACTATATATGTACAGAAAGCAAAATAATAATAATAGAGTTCTCATGTTTAATTTCTGCTAGGGTCGACTTGAAATATTTGTTTTAGAGGTGGTTTTACATTGCTCACTGTTTCTGGACTGCACTTAAAGCGTAAAATTGATCAGCTTTCTTTCATATAACAGATAACTTATTTATTTATACCTTCAAGTACAAAAATATATGCCCTTTGGAGCACCTAAGAGTATTGCTAAAAACAATATCCGAAAAAAAATTGTTCAAAATTTGTGCACAAAAAAAATGGTATTTACAAATTACAACAAATATGGAGAACATTTTAGAAACGGAAATGTGGAGTCTAGGTATTTATAGGACTTATGAAATGTCATTGCCTAGGTTGTTCGGTCACTTTGCACACCGTGTAACATTCACCATTCTATTTTATGTTTGAACATCCATATTTCTTTGATTCCCACATCTGTTGATTTTAGTAAATGACAAGTCATAAGTCCAGTAAATGTCTAGACTTCCACATTTTTCTCTCTTTTTCTTCATCTTTGAAATGAACGAAATCCAGTGTCTTTTGTCTACAAACATTTGTACGAATTAAAATAATGTAATTAATATACATACAATTATTGCATATACGTTGTGATTAGAGATGCAAGGCGGTAAAATTACCGCAGTATTTTACGGGAATTTTACCAGATTTTCGTAAAATACCGTATTTTTCGGTAAGAAACGAATTCGACGTACTAATGTTTATTTTTCAACGATATTACAAATACGAGTAGCTTTGCTTTAGGATACTTTACATGACTGCAAAAACCAGGTTTAGATCCAGCGGGTGGTTGTCAAGATTTATTAGAAGTATGGGACGTTCAAGGTCATTCGGTAAGTACTTTTTTCACTTTTTTTATTAAAAGGGTTATTACGTTTTGACACTTCGGTTTGAAGGATCGGTGGACCCTATGTACAAATATACAGGCGGTAGGTATTACAAATACTTTAAACAGAGTACATTATAATATAAAAATAATTTAATATTACATAATGCTACTTCAGGTTAGCCTGCTTAACAAGGCATCAAGTTCTCGACGTCTTAGACCTCCACTGCTAATTTAGTTGGTAGTTCATGTCACAACTACAAGATGCAAACCTGACTTGGGAGGATGCATCTGACCGAGCTGCCTGGAGGACTTTTGTGAACACCATATGCTCCAACTAGGTAGCGGACATGGAATGGTGATGATGATGACTTTTGGTAGGTCAACTATCAAATAATTAGTAAAAAGTTAGTGCAAATAGCGCTTTTCCGCTATTTTGATAAAATGTATTTGATGTTCAAACATGTATCTTGGAAAGTATTGGTCCTACGAAAAAAATACCTTAAGATTTTTAAGTAAATTTTATTTTCTCAGGCTTTGGTATTTTTTTTTCTATAAAACCTTCAGGGACGTAATTATCCACAAAAAACTGTTTTTAAGCACCATTTTTTCAAAATCGCGGCATGAGCGGTGGTCTTTCAAGGTCACAAACTTAAGGTTTTACCAAGGACCCTATGTCCACCGATCCTGTTAAATTTCAAAACATAATAACCCTTTTTCAAAATCGTTTCATACAGAAAATTACCGTAAAATACCGTAAATTACGGTATTTTACCGCGATTTTTGGTAAAATTACGTAATTTTTCATCCATAGTTGTGATAAGACGCTTGACTCACACACGGAAGATTCCGGGTTCTATTCCCGGTGAGAACACAAAAAATAAGTATGATTTTTCTCAAGTCCCAGTGTTTTGGGCTTTAATTCACTACTGTAATTTGGCTTCCTGGCCTGTTGTGGTCCAAATATAAATATTTTTTTAAAAAATACATGTATTCACATTCAATGATACGGAATGTGGGATGGCAATGAGTTTGGAAGGTGACTGGAACAGGATCCGAGATATGCTGCATTTAGTATTCCAAAGCGGTGCCCTATGCACAATTGAGTGCGGATAGTATGATAATGATGCTTGGTCATTTTGTGCTACATTTACAAAAGCAAATCGTGTGAGATAACCCTTACTTGCCGAATTTGTCTAATTGTTAGGCCTATTTCACACGTATCGTCCAAATCCACGCGACGCCACAAAATTAGGGTGGATCGATATTTATTATTTACTTATTTATTTCATTCGTGGTGCATTTGCCTGCCATTAAACACAAAATGATTTGGCGGCCTTTGGTGTAGTGGTCAGCGCGTTAGCTTATGCAAAAGGTCTCGGGTTCGATTCCCAATATAGTTGACATGAAATATTTATTGAAAAGGTGTATTTACAACAGGGTATTTCATAGTCCTTGGACAGGCACTTGAAGCGTAAGACTGATCATCTTACCTTCACGTAACAAAAAAAATGATCAAGATACGTTGCGATTGGTGTACCAATGCATTGCCTTAGGCACCATTAGATGTGGAAAGAGAATGATGATGATGATTAAGTAAATCATTATTTATTTATTTGATAATTTGTAGTCTGCATTACTTTACGAGCTGTTTAACCCCTTACGTAATACAAACTGTAAATATAAGTTAGAAGTATATAAATAGAAAGCCGATAGCTGCTAAACTGCCGATATGTACAGAAAAATAGATTCGTATTATCCGCACAAGCCGTATTCAGCAAACGAATTCCCCTTTTAATGGGTGAATTCACATCGTCAGCGAAGAAAGGGTAGGTAGGTATTATCGTTATCCCCCTTTCCACACCCTGTAGTCATAAGACACTACAATAGTAAACCAAATTCAGCATCGTCTCTAACATATAAGTAAAGAGGTTAGTCTTACGGTTCAGACGCCATACCAGAATCAATCAAATATATCACTGTAAAAACCTTTGAAAATCAATATTTCATTTCCGTTCTGCTAGGGATCGCACTCAGTACCTCAAAAATGGTAGGCAAATGCGTTAACCACTACACAACAAAACGAACTTAACTACAATCTAATTTTCTTATTCAGGATTTTTACCCAGTAGTATATATCGAGTTACTAACGCTCTTCGAGATATCTGGTTCCCTTTCACGCACAAAACTGTATTTTTCAATTCGCCTGGACATAGAAAATAAATAAAAATATTTTTTAAATAATTATAATACAATAAAAAATACATCTACCCTAAGTAATCTTATCGTGCCGTGCGGATTTGAATGGTACGTACGAAATTAGCACTAGGATTATTTCACAAAGCTTTTAACAAAACTTCTATTTATATAAGCTTTCACTTATTACTGATTGCACGCTTTGAACATTTCTCTTTTCTTAGAGTTTAACCAGAGAAAAGTTTTCAACTGTTTTACGATTACACTTTTACGTTCAAACATAATTATGATGACATAAACTCCAAAAGCTTTAATGCTGTTATTTCAATAAAAATTTGGTAGGCCCTTTTCAATTAATTGAAGGGTGTTTTTCAGGGAAAATTGATTATTTGAAATTAGTTATATTTCCTGATAACAACAGAATTTACGAGTTACACATACAACTTAATACATAAAATACCGTATTTAGAATAATAGTCAAATGTGGAATTTGAGATAACGTCATGACGTCACGATACTGACCGACCGAAACAAGATTTCAGCCAATACCGAAACTGAAAAGGATGAAAGCGCTTATCGGTCGCATAAACAGGTGGAAGTTTACTATGTATTTTTAATTAGTAACATATATAAACTAGCGGAACCGACAGCCGTTGTCCTGCCCGAACGTTGGCTTGCCTGCTATTAGCTTGGAAAAATACTTTTTACTGATAGTGATAGTGGGTTCCTAGGTACTTGTTTATGATTGAATTCCAAAACTAAAAATTATTAATATTCAAATATAGAATTCTTTTTGCATATGTCAAACTCGGCTTTTCTCATCAACGGTGGTGCATTTTATTCTTGAAAGCTATTTTAAAAAATGAATTGTATGACAGTTAATATTATTTTAGTATTACCATAAATCCAGTAAAAAGAAACAAGTGGGAAGAAATTATAAGGAAAGGAAAAAATGATATTAAAATCCATAAAATGCAACATTCGAATGTTTGTAAACATTCAAAATTAAACTTTTTTTAAATACCGTTCTTATTTTGTATGTGCATTATCGTCGAATGCAACCCTGGTAGGTATATGTTAAAAATATTTATACTTCTAACTTTTTTTTACAGATTCGATTGAACGTTTCAACATTTACGATTTCGCTGAAAACCGCACGTAAATCGGTTAAGACATTTAGGAGGAGTTCAGTGACATCACACGTACATAAATATTATATATATATATATAAAGATACAAGTTATTACATCATTATTTATAAAAGTTAAAAGTCAAAATTAGGCGTTTTTTTGTTAACCCCTACAAATTCATTAAAATAGGTATTAAATAAAATAAACAATTAAATAAAAGGCAAAAAAAAATGTTTATTTATTATGATCATTTAATAACTTATTATTATTATTATTAACACATTAGTTATTAATTTAAAAAATACTTGGTACACTTCCACTTATTTATTTTGACCAATTAGCGCTTTCACCCTCTAATGGGCATCTTCAGACTGGTGAATATTATACAGTGTAAGGATAATTTATATAAAACTAAATATTATCTTAAGTGTAGGTACATTTAAAAATAAGTTGAAAAAGATTCTTTATTATGTTTTACATATAACTTATGGTATGTGCTACAGTTCTTCAATATACGCTACAGGAACTTTTACTTATTAACTACCTAAAAAAGAATTACAAAAATTTAAAAATGAAAAATCTTAGAACTACTAACCTACCTAACTACCTAGTATAATCAACAAATCACAAAATCAGTCTAGTTTTTAGCTTTTATGTTATAGAATGGCAGTACAATAACTAATTCTTCAAATGGACAACAATCCAATATCCTAGTGTTTCATTATTTTTATTATTATGTACGTAGTTTTTCATTTATTCTCTTTTACATTTATCATATTTAACATAACTTCAATTATTGTCTTGATAATGTTTTGAGTATCTCCAAATGTTTGCAGACAGGCTGAATTTTCTCACTAGGGAGTTATTGCGATCTACATTTGTTGCGACGAAAGAAATCGCTCGCTGCATTTCTTCTCGATTGCTCTCAACTGCTCGCATGGCATTTTGATAAATTATAAGGCGATATAGTGTGTAACTTCTAGTAATAAATATTTCAATTTTAATCTGTTTTAATTTTTATAATCCTCACTCGAAAATCAATATCATTTAATATCATTGAGATATAAAATACAGAAATAATATTCCATACGATTTCGTGGAAAAATACGTTCCCAGAGGAAAGAAATGACCAGCGAAGGGAGCAAGTATCATCACGTAATATCACGTCGACTTTGACAAGCAAAACAAGTAGTACAGTAAAAAGCACGGACTGTTTACATCGGTCTATTAAAAGTTCTATTCAGTTTGTCGCTCCTTTCCGCATGCGCATCACCTTTGTTTATCGTATCACTATACGCCCTACTAACTGAGCAGAACAGAGACAGAAGATAGATAGAAACATATTAATAATTCGTTTTTAAATATAAAAATAGCTATTTTAAACATGTATTGATTAAAATAAAAACATTACTTACCGGTAAAGGTTATACTTTTGCTTTTCCACATCGATCTGTGCAGTATCTAAGCGTACATATAGGCATTTTAGTAATTGCGAGAAGAAAAGTAGCCGGTGAACGCTCGCAACAGACTAAAGTCCGTTCTATCAAACATATGCCAATTGGCCGCAGGTTGAGGGAACATATTTCGAACGCTCATGTTTACTCTAGTTACATACCTCAATGTGTAATATTATGTTTTTTTTTTCTATGAACACATAATTTTATATACTAGTCTACGTATGTAAAATATCACGAAAGCGATGAAACCGGTCTCTGGTTAATTCAAATTTGTGGATATAAATATCGTTCGTCTTTAATTTCTAAAATAAATTACGATGAATTATTGATGATAGAATTATTTTCACTTAAAACTAATATATAATATAAAAATGTATTCATTCACATTAGTTGTAATGACAAAAAACATTAAAACCTCAAAAGCCAGTGGTATTTAATAATTATTTAAGTAGGTACCTTTAGTGAAAATTGTTTATTTTTCGATGAAATAATAATAAAGAGAATATGTTTTTTAGTTTTGATTTTTTTATATTTATTTAATATTATACGACTAACTGAAATTTAACATGTTTAATACTTAGGACTCACAATAGACAGACAATTAACATGGACAATTCATATCAACAATTTAATTAGCAAAGTGGCGACATTATCGAGTCTTTTTTTAAAAATCAAAAACTTTGTTCCAATAAAGGAAAAAAAAAATATGTATGAAGCCTATGTAAAAACTAAAATATGTTATATGCAACTACTATGGGGAACAGGAAATCAAAATCAAAATGACATAAACAGACTACAAAGACAGCAAAATAAAATATTAAAGTTAGTATATGACCTTCCTTATCTAACAGCAAATAAAGAACTTTTTGAACAAACTAAACAATTAAATGTAACTGAACTCTTTAACTAGAATCTTTAAAATTTATTCATTAATTAGCCACTGATATAATTGTAGACGAAGAATTAAAACTTGAAAAAAACTGTAGTAAACATGAACACAATACGAGAATATCAGAAAAATATCATACACAATCTTTTACAACGAGAAAAGGACAATCGAGACTTATAAACCATGGACTGAAATTATACAATAAACTACCAGACAAAACTAAACAAAAGACTCAGACAACCTTTACAAAAGATGTTAAAAATATTATTGTTAACAGTAGAATGTGAATTTTAAAAGGGAAAATATTTTGTTAAATGTATGTAACCCGTAAGGGTTTATCAATGAAATTTAAATAAAAATTAATAAAAAATAAAAAAATAAATTAAAAAAATTAAAAAAATCACTAAAGCCCTTTAAGAAATTTAAATACAAAAATAAAAAAAATATTAAAAAGTTACATAGTGTTAAAAAAAAAACGTAATAAAGCAAAAGTACAGAAACAAACAACGGAACGAAATACCACACCAAAAAAATAGCAACTTTTTGTGCTTGCTGTGGGATTACAATATTAATAATTTAAGTACAAAATACACATACATTTCAAAAAATAAATGAAGGTATATGAAACATTTTTTTATAAATAATTTCATATACATATGCATGCAAATGCGCATGCGTGCGCACGCATGTATAAATATCCACACATACACACGCACACGCAAACTCATTCTCACGCACATACACATTCACCCACATACATACTTTAACATGGTGAAGAAAATTATAAAATAAGGATTTCAAATTACTTAACAAAAGCAAGTACTACAAAAAAATACATTGAAAAAAAAATCAAAAAAAATAATTCTTTAATTTTAAAATTAAATCTTAAATATGATTTCAATGTTAAAAAGCAACATTTATTTATGATGTTTCACCATTCACCGGGTTTCTTTATAATCGGCATAATCAGAGTGGTGGGAGGCTAAACAAACTCAAACAGGGGTTGAAAAATATTATTACTGAATAATAAATAAGGAAATACATGAATATCAATAAAATACAATTTTAGGATTTTATGATACTTAAAATACTTTTCCAATAAAAAGAATCAGCAGAAAACTCAAATTTTTGTTACTTTTTTTCAAGTCACAACAGTGTAATCCTTTGATACACCTGCATTAAATTTAATATTAATATAAGATCATCAGTCATTACTTACTTAAACAGGCAAAGTGAGTAAAGAGAATCTTAGAAAGGAGTAACACGAAGACTGATAGAAAATATCCTGTTTAACAAACAATCATAATCAGATTAAGTATAAGGGATCAGCCTTGGGTCCAGACAAATAAATATCCAGTATCTCTGAAGCTTATTCGACAAAAAATGCATGTATCGTTTTAAGGGTAATAAAAGTACAGAAATATAGTCTAATAGACAAGAAAATATCGTAACCACAAAGCTTATCTTGTAACCTTCACCGTCCTTGGACATTTAAGCTAATAAGATAACATTAAATATAATTAATTCTATATACGGAGTAAGACTAAAGGTAGACATATTTTAGCCTTACTCAATTGAATCTGAATTAGTTCATTCTATTTTTTTATTAATACGTGGCATCTGGCCTTTGTTTCGTTTAATTTCAGTAGTTATTTACAAAGCAATTGCAACAAAACTAACTGCGATCTTACATGTTCAGTACTTGATACAACAGATAAAATTAAATATCTCGGTGTATACATAGACTAAAACTTAAAATGGTAAGACCATATCAGTTACTTAGTTAAACGAATAAGATAATGTAAATGCATATTTATTAGACACAGGAATATTTTAAAAATCAATAATTTAAAAATAGCTTATTACTCAATTGTACAATCTCTGTTACAATATGGTATTGTCGAGTGGGGTGGTTCATACGCCAATATATTAAACCCTCTTAAAATAGTACAAAGATTAATTATTAAAGTAATTCTAAAGGAACCCTCAACATTCAATACTTTTTAAAGTATTTAAGGTTCATACAGTAGACACTCTATATAAAATAAAATCTTTTATACAAATATTAAAAAAAGAAAAAAAAAAGAATTTGAGATGAATAATTTACTTAGATACCAACATAATGTTAAAATTCCTAAATTCCACACAAGTCATGGTCGAAATAGCTTTGTCTTCAAAGGTGTAAAAAATTATAATAATCTTCCCAGTGAACTAAAAACTATTGAAAATAATAAATCAATAAATAAATTTAAAGTAAATCTAAAGAAATTTTTTGAACACGTGTAAAAACTATATTAAATTTTAATTAGTAGAATGTAAAATTGTTTTATCTTTTTTCTTTATATATCATATGTTTTTATTTTTTCTCATGTACACGTATTTAAAATTATATAAACTCTTATAATAAACAATAAACAACTACAACAGTGTAAGTCACTCTCCGAGCACAAGAGTCTCTTTTTTGAAGAGTTACAGTGATAACATTTACTAGATATGTAAAAGTAGATATGTATATAATTTTTAAAAAAACATGTACCTTTTTTGAAATTTATTAATATTTATTTTTTTAAACTTTTTTATTTTATGAAAGTAAACTGAATGCTGTCAAAGATTTAATTTTAAGTTTAAGTAGTTAAATTTTATATCATCTGTCGATGGGGGGAGTGCTCTCCAGAAACTATAGTAGTGTTCTTATAAAAAAACAAAATTATGTAACACTAATTACAAAGTTTTATTTTCATAAAAAATATTTTTTATAATACTATTTTTATTTATTCAGTGCTAATCTTAGGTCCTGTGAAAAATGATTCATTATATATATTTATACGTTAAAACAATACTCACTTACTAATTCAAAAACTACTCTTACTTAAATGAAAGACATAACCTCTACAATACATCACATACAAACAATATAATCACTAGATTCTCAACACAAAGACAACTTAAACAAATACAAACTAATACCACTTTCAGACAAAGGGATTTTGAGTATTATTCAATTAAAATCTAAAACCTACTTCCGCTATCTATTAAAACAATTAGTAACGAGAAAATGTTCAAAAAGGCTAAAAAAAAATGGATAGTGGAGCTAGGTAAAAGTAAAATGGATTGTCTCATTCGCCCAAACCAATATTGAATCAACTGCTCAACAAGTGTATAGCTTATGTTAGGTTTTGTTATTTTCATTATGCGTTTTGTAATGTAAATAATGTAGATACCTGGTTTTTAAAACTGTCTGAATATTTTATTAATTATCTCTGATTATTAAGTAAGTCTTCTTTGTTTATTCTCAAATTTAAAAACATTTCAAAAAGTATATTGTTAAGGTCACATTATTTTGATTATTAATTATAGTTTGTAAGAGAAAAATATGAATAAATAAAATAAACACCAATCTCGCCCTACGTAAGTTTATCGTGCCTTGTGGGTTTTTATGATCGTCTAAAATAGGCTTATGTCTTAAAGTCGGTAAATTCCATATAAGCTACTACCCCTTTCCCGAAACTGATTATAAAGTCTTGTGCCTTTCTTCAGTTTTTCATATTTATTTACAAGCAAACTGCGAAAATAACAAACACAGAAACTTTAAAAGCCTCTATTGTTCCCTTCACTGCAATATTGTCAATTTAAGATCAATCAAATGCGGACAATACAATTACCATATTCTAGTTACCTGGTATGACAGTGAAGGAATACAGCGTTAGTTTCTATTTCATCATTTGGGTTTATTCTATAGGTTTGTTTACGGTTAGCCAACCAGATATCTTTCACAGCTCTCATATCATTGGTTGGTTCATATTTAATTTATTTCATTTCATTTCATTTATTTATTCCAGATATTTATTCCAGATATGATATATGAACCAGTGACGCCGATCAAAGTAGTACGTTTTTATTAAAATATATTTATTTTTTTTTGTACATTTTCAAGAAACTTTGCTGTACATTTAATGATCTAAGTTTTACCGAAAGAAATCATTTTTGGTGTCCAATTTCTCGTAGGGCTAAAGTTTCTCATTATTATTATTGGTTTATATTAAATTTTTTTGTAATATGTATATTTGTATGAATAAATAAATTTTACAAATAAAATAAATATGTTATTCTACGACTTCTAGCTAGCATGGACGGTATTTCCATAGAAGCCCATAAGCCGGGCTTGCCTATTAATTTTATTTCAAAATTACCAAATCTGGACCAAAAGCTTAAAAATAATTCATTTCGTTGTTTAAATTTCGCGCCAAATGAGAATTAGAGATCTGTTCAACGTTGGTACTGTACGCATCCCGAGATCCGAACCGTATGAAATCCGTGTGCGCGAACGACACTATGTCTTCTTATCTCGCTCACGCACGTGGGGTTCTTATGGACCTTATTTCACGGTGCAATTCGCATGTGATGCAAACAGTAAACTCATAAAATGTTTGTCTGTATATGTTGAGTTTTATATGAGAATCTGAAGCCAGCTTCTTTAAGGTAAAGTTGGCAGAGAGCGCCTCTTGTATTTCGTATCGAACAAACTTTACGATTGTTTATTATGCTCTTTTTTACGGAATTCGACAATTTTAAATGATTATTTTTATCTTAATTGATTAAAGACCCGTACTGTTTAAGATTTATGATAATTTACTTCATTTTGTGCAAACGTCATTTATAAAAATAATTCGGAGATGGCCAACGTTTCTTTTTTTTGCCTATCTACTTTCCTTTTCCTTTTCCAATATTCTTAATCAATTATAATTTATCTTTATTATATTTATGTATCTATGGGTTCCGATAACTATTATTCAACTCTACGCATGCTATATTTTATTAATGTTACTTATTGGTAATGGTGGATATCTGAGGAATTACTTTATATAAAATAATATTATGTTTTCTTTATTTTATTTATTTAAACGAACTCAGAAAGATTATCCTATGCATATTTTCATAAAATATTGTTATTTGTCATAATATACTTTTTGGATGCTTTGTAGACTGTATAACTGTAGTGAAGAAAGCATACATTATGTTTTCACACAAGTGAATTCATCATCATTCCTTTTCCGCACCTAATGGTGCATAAAGCACTGCAATCGCAGTGTATCTTGATCATTTTTGCTACATGAAGATAAGATCATCAGTCTTACGCTTCAAGTACCAGTCCAGGGACTATGACACATTCTAGTGTAAAAACAAGATAAGATCATCAGTCTTACGCTTCAAGTACCAGTCCAGGGACTATGACACATTCTAGTGTAAAAACACCTTTTTAAATAAATATTTCATATCAACCATGTCGGGAATCGAACCCGAGACCTTTTGCATGGTAGGCAAATGCGCTGACCACTATACTATGAGGCCGTCAGGGAATTGCACCACATGTGAATTAAAAATATATATATGGGCTTGCCTTACTCGTAAACCCTAGGCACGCTACTGCATGGACCCCTCCATGGATCGTTGTGTGTACTTGAGCCGGTCCGCATTTTTTGCAGTGAAGAAGTGTCACCGCCTCAAGTCCAAACGTCATAACCAGCAGTACGCACGATTCGAAGACTTTTCTTTACTGATTGTGATATCTTTGTTTCAAAACATATATGTTTATGTTTGCTCCCCATAAGCGGTCATTCCAATTCGTATTGGCCATTCCGCTTTTTTATTTTAATTTTCTTTTCCCCTTTTCGTCTTGTACCCCAGAAATATATAATACTAGCGGACCTGACGGACGTTGTCCTGACCAAATGTTAGTTTGCTTGGTTTTAGCCTTAGAGTATATATACTTTAAGGTTTAAGCTTGGAAAAATACTTTTATTTGATCAGTAGGTACCTAGGTACTTGTTTATGGTTGAATTCCAAAACATAAAATAAATATTTTTTCAAATATGGCATTCTTTTTGCAAACGTCAAACTCCGGTCCTCACCAACAAAGGGGTGTACCATAGAATTAAGAATAGTCCAAAAGAAGCGAAGAATCTTATTAAAATATATCGGACTGTGTTTAATAATTCCCTCATTATCCCCTTCTTTCGCCGCGCGCATTCGTGAGGTCGCAGCGGAATGTTGCTTAATGGGAAAAAAAATCATAACACAAAATTAAGGTTTAAAAGAAGCAATCTGTTAATTTCTCTAATATTTTATTGTGCACGCGGAAATATTGATTTACTCAACAGAGTAGATAAGTAAAGCATCATTTAATAAGAGTAATTGAATTAATGAACATTAAACTTAAAATATAAAACAAATTTTATTTTACGTAGAACGGATATTTTTATATCATGTTTAATGATATTTGATGTTTTGAAGATAATGTCAGTCAAATGTCCACCACAGAGTTGTTTAATCCGAGATTCAATTCCCATTAGTTCTCTCATTAGATGAGCAAAGTAGGGTAAAAAAATTTATTACCCTGACAACACTAACAAAATTTTAATTTTGTTTCTTCTTAAATCTGACAGATGGAAAAATAAATAATTTTTTAAGTAATGCATTTATTATATACACATTTATTTGCTAATTACCCGTGAAATGTGATTGCTTCCTGTTTTTTTAAGATCCTAGCAGTATTTCTACACTTTAAAAGGACACAACACGGCATAGTTGAATTCAAATTGGGAGTTGCGTACTGAGCGACGTCTACAAAGAAACTAATGGGTCAAAACATAAAATTACTCATTTATGAGAAGTTGAGTCGCCTTCTGTTTAATGTGCGTATGCGGTTTCTGGACTATTCTTAATTATATGGGGTGAACTTATGTGGGAATACGATTTTTAAAAATGTATTGAATTTAATATTATTTTAGTATTATCAGAAACCCGGTAGAAGGAAATAAATGTTTAGAAATTATAAGGAATTTAAGGAAAGAATCTGATTGAGATCCACAAAAAACAAATATTGTTTATAAACATTCAAAAACATTTTTTTTTTTATGCACAAAAAAACAACATCGTTCCATTTATTTGTAAATGCATTCTCCTCGAACGCAACCCTGGTTGATCGATGAATAAAACATTTATGCTCCTTACTTATTTTTTTACATATTCGATTGAAGATTTTAATATCTACGAACACGCACAGCGCAAAGATCTATATTTCTCTGAAAACGGCTCGTAAATCGGTTTAGCCGTTTAGGAGGAAATCAGTTACATCACACGTACAGAAGAATTATATATGTTAAGATATATATTCATCCACTCTTTCAATATTTTTATTAGTAATTGTTACGTTTTCGCTCCATTAGGCTCTTTTAAAAAACCAAAAGATGGCCATTAATTTTTCTATGTGCTTTCTAATAACCTATTATTTTATCTTTTCGTAATCGTTTTTTTAAGACTCTCTGTGTAATGCTTATTAACCGTGGAGCCTCTTTTACATTTTTACCTCGGGTGTTATGTTTTTTTTACGATTATTAGTTCAATCAAAATAAAATATTAATTTTTAGAACGCCTAAAATTTAATGAAACATTTCGTACCCTTTCATTAGGGGCCTAACTACGACATAAATATAAAATGCTACTGAACTAATTACGCGCATTTTTCGTTACTGCCAAAAGTACGAATGGTGATGTCATGAGTTTATTTCTCCAAATTAAAGCCACATTAATTATCTTTTTTTTCAGTTATATCGTACCAAACTAACGTGTAGTTCGCTGAACGGTTCGCGCGTTCACCTACCATTCGTGGGATCCCAGAATCGATTCGTGGCTACCTCGACAATGTTGTAATATATTTTTAAAAGGTTTTTCATTGCAATCTTACATTATCCCAGAACTAGAAGACAATCGAGCTGTTATAGAATGGCTGCTAGAAGAGTGGTGACAGCTCTGGTTTGCCCAATCAGACTTTGTTATCCAGGTCTACTAATGAGATAATGAACTAACATACCCTTACACCGTCACAATTAAGAAAATGAGATTAATGGTGCAAAAATTTTTTATACATTTACTTAAATGTTCTGACAGGAGCATTGAATGTATCAAATTTAACTTTTTAATAACGCGTAAATTTTATTAACAAAGTTTTTTTTCACTGACTATCGACAGATGGAAGAATTGAAGAAATACGGATGTTATAACATAGGCAAAATTATGAATGTTACACAGTGTGTAAAGTGGCCGATGACAAGTCATAAGCCCTGTAAACGCCTTAACTTCCATATTCAGTTCATTAGAATGTTCTCCATTTCTGTTGTAATTTGTTGATCAATATTTCATTGTTTCTGGATTGGCACCTGATGCGTAAGACTAATTACATTTATATCCATGTATCAATGCAGTGCCTTATACACTAAGATATGCGGATAGGGGGTGTTGATAATTATTCACAATATTTATGCGAAAAATAATCTTATTTTCAATCCAACAAGAATAAATTTTCCACTAACTAGTATCATGAGGTGAATCTCTTAGTGGGAATATTTTCCATTGTTATTGAGGATTGTCGATTAAAAATGTTAATAAAAGAATTCGATCTGTTTTCTCGAATAAAACAAATTAAAGCGTACAAAAGAAATCTTATAAAGGCAGAAAAAGAATCACGCCTACAATAATAAAGGTTTTAAATTAATTGCTCCACAAAAAACCAATAAAGGAATTGATTAAAAATGGATGTAAATATATAACAAGAAAGATGAAGAATTTTTTAGAGAAGGGAATATAGAAGTCTAGGCATCCACAGGACTTGTGACCTGTCATTGGCTGGTTTAAGTGGCCACTTTACACACTGTAACATTCACCATTCTGCTTATATTTGAACATCTATATTCCTTCAATTCTACCATATGTTCTTCTTCTCTTAGTGCCCTGTCAGGTATCCCCAACGTTGGCAATCACTCTGGCAAAAGTCTCCCTGTCCTGTGCTGGAAAATCTGCTCCACAGTCCTGAAGCCAGTCCAGTCTCGTATATTTCGCAGCCAGGACATCTGTCTTCTTCCAGCCCCTCTGTGACCCTCAATCTTGCCTTTCAAAATTAAATGAAGCAAGTGGTACTTTTCTCCACGCATTGTATGCCCCAGATATGAAATTTTACGAACTTTTATGGCGGTTAAGAGTTCTCTGTTCGTTTTAGCTCGACTTAAGACTTCTGAGTTTGTTATCAGGTCTGTCCAAGATATCTTAAGCATTCTGCGATCCAACCACATCTCAAAAGCCTCCAGCCTATTCATAGTGTTCACTTTCAGAGTACAAGTCTCACAGCCATACAACAATACTGACCACACATTACATTTCACCAATCGTTGCCTTATTTCCAAGTTGAGATTGAGTTTGTCGCTTTTTTTTCTGAACGTAATTTTTTTAATTGATACACTTTTTAATAAACTCTTTTTAATTAAAAATATACTTATTGCAAATTTAAAGAAATCCACTTTATGTTTAGTTTCATTTATGTTTAGTTAGATTTAGTTTGATTTATCTTTTTGAATAATAATTCTTAGCATGAAAACTTAATTAATCTCTTTGTTTTTCCCTTTCTTTTGATACATGACATATAGTGATGACTAAAACAAAAAAACAAAAATAAAAACAACATTATTGGCTTAGTGAGATATTTGTATTTATTAGATATATTCCTTGTTTGCGTATTTTTATTATTATCCAGTTGTACTTTCTAATCAAATAAATAAAATATTAAAAAAACATTTAAAAATAAAAATAAAATATTTTAAGTCTTTTTTCTCAGAAACATGTCTAACTGAGATACTGCACTCTTCATACGGATACACCCGTAAAAATCAAATATTCATAAAATATTTCAAGATCACTTTTTCAGCAGCCAATTCCTGTGCGGTCTTCCGATACACGTGAAGCTATGGTTTCCTTAAGCTAGGGTTTCCTAGGAAACCCTAGCTTTAGAGAGCGGTGCTGTTAATTAGCGGCCGTCATATGGCGGTAAATGACGTCATTAAAACGTTGTGCACACCAATAGTAATGCCGTATTAAATAGACTTCATGAACTCGGCAATAGTTATTCCCACGTATCTGATATATTTAGTGTAGGGTATTGTTCCCATAGAACAAACCTTTTGAACTTTTTCAAAGATGGTGAATGGTAATTATATTTATTTATTCATGTATTTCATAATATATATAAACAGTTTTTTGTTCACTTTGCCTAGCTGTGAGAAACAGTACTTGTGATTTTCTTATTGTATTACTGTAGAATGTTTTATTATTTAAACTTTCTACTGAATATGCCGTATAATTTTCAGGTTAATTTTTTAAATATAAATCCTATATAATTTTTAGGTTTGATTTTTTTAAATAAATCTTGGGTATAAAGAAATTTATGTTTAAAAATTATTTTTTTTAAATATTAAGCCAAATATGTTAGTATTATAAATGTTTGTAAAAGGCAGATTTTTTGTTTATGTTAATAAAATAAAATAGCGCTGGTTTCTTAGGAAGCGTTGATTGTGAGCAGAACGCCAAACAATAATGTTGCCATTTGCAGGACGACAATCGTAGCGGTCAAAACAGTCTTCGAACGGTTTTTATCGTATAGCGGTAACATTTTTTCCTGTTAAAGCGGTCAAAATGAATGCATACGTTATGTGTACTAGTGAAATTGACAATTAATTCATTGATTTTGTAAATAATTAAAAAGCTTTATGTATATATTTTTTTTGCTTTTTATTTGAAATGTATTTATTTATTAACCCTTACGGATTATTACATTTATTTTACAAAAATTATATAATATTTTGTATTTATACTCTGTTGTTAATAATAATATTTTTTACGCCTTTTGAAAAGTTTGCCCGAGTCTTTTGTTCAGTTTTGTCTGGTGGTTTATTGTATAATTTCAGTTCCTGATTCATTAGTCTCGATTGTCTTGCTTTGGAATGTTGTATGTGATGTAGTTCTGATATTCTTTTATTATGTCCATGTTTATTATAATTTTTTCTTTTTTTGAGTTTTTGTTCTTCGTCTACAATGATACCAGTACTAACTTATGAATGAAATTTAAAGAATTCAAGTTAAAAAAGTATTGAGTACATACTGACAGAATGCAATAAGTCAACAGTCTTTATATATTTATAATATTTTTAAATATAGGTGCAAGATGTTGATTTTGAATGTTATGCCTAGAAAAAATACTACTCTTTTAAAGCTTTAAAAATTTTTTTTTTTAATCAAATTGTTGGAGAAACAATGCGTTGAAATAATAAAAAAGCTTTAAATGCGATTATCTCGGAACATGTTTTAATGACTTAATGCATTCTGTCATTAAAGCCTTGATATGATGTGAAGAGAAAAGACTATAAAAAGCCCAGTTAAAAAGAACGAAAGAAAAATATGAATAATTAAACATGTTTATTTGTTACAAGAAAAAAGTTTATCGTGTACTACAATATTGTTTTTCTGTTTCAAAATATTCTTTCAATTGATATTATTTCTACGTAATTAATGTCTAAAGTATGGCTATTGAAAAATAAGACAGGTCGCGGACGCTTATTCCAGCGCAAATTTTCGACAGATAAGTTGTCACGGCCGCCAGATAACGACACCGCTTTCTTTAAGTTTACTCTGAACACTTACATTTGGTAAAAATAAATTTATTAAAATTTATCGCAACCAGTTCTGAGAAAATAATATGGAAGTTTTGGCGTTTATAATGCCTCTGTTACTGGCTGTTTAGACGCGCATATTATTACGCCCATCGCATCTCGGCATATTACGGCCGCCAGGTAATGGGATCGTTTTCCTAGAAAACCAGAGCATAGGCGTCCCGTAGTTTGAATGTGACCTGATGACAAGCTGTCAGCCACTGGCGTCCGGACTAGAGAACTTGATGCCTTGTTAAGTAGGCAAATATATTGGTAACTAATAGTTACAGCTCTCGGAAAATATCCGCATATTTATAATCATCTCTCTGTCCGCCCCCGTGATTTTTGAACTACAGCGTATATTGATCGTTTTCGTTTCAGGTACCAATCCAGGACAATGAGATATTGCACTCTATATTAAACCACGTTTTTAACCAATATTTAACGTTATTTTCAGGAATTGAACCTAGAACCTAAAACATGGTAGACGAACACGCCAACCGCTACACTACGAGGCGGACTTAACTCGATTAACTTTTTCAGGTTTTATTTGTATATACGTAGTTGAGATTTTTCAGAAGATCACAATACAACAAATACTAACAAAGGACGTAAACTGTACAACCTGGTACCGTGTGTTTGGAAATCTGATAAACCATCAGTATTGAAAAAAAGAATAACAATTTTGTTGACAGACATTGGAAGTAAGGAATCTGAAAATTTATTGAGGATAGTCATCTAAATATTATGCTATCTAACGCGAATCAATGGAATCATTTATAAATTTATTGTATTTTGTATGTGCATATATATTATGTATGTATGTGTGTATATATATATATGTATATATATGTGTGTGTATATATTATTTATTTTTATTTTATTTGACACTTTATATACATATACAATAAATACACATATAAGGGCGGGCATATTGCCTTAAGGCAATTTCTTCCTACCTACCCAAACCGTTCAGTTTGAGAAAATTATAAATACATGGACATATTGAATCTTACAATTTTATACAAAAATTAAAAGCAAAGATTAAAAAAATAAATATATATATATAAAAAAATAAATAACACTATACCATGAAGAGAGGAGAGGGGATGGGAAGGAAAGAAGAAGGATAAAGGAACAATTTAAATATTTAGATAGTGACATTTCAATCTTTACTTAAATGTAAATAATGAAGGGGCGTCTTTAACATTAGTGGGTAGATTATTCCACAATCAAGCGGCTACTACTGTGAAAGAGGAAGCAACAAAATTAGAGCGATGACAGGGTATTAAAAGGGTTCTCTCGTTACTAGAACGAAGAGAAAGTCCGTGTTGTGAAAGAGGTTGGATGAGCTCTCTCAGATAAACAGGCGAAGTGGGATTATTTAAAATATTGTGAAGAAGTTATTTAAAATATATGTATGTGTGTGTATATGTATGTATGTATGTAGGATGAATTCGTGTATGTGTATATATATATGTATATTTAATTTAATTTTTACATTTATCGTAAACTGTACTTTTTTTTCTTTTCTTCTCTTTTGGGCTATAACTGTTTTTCTATTTCTTCACTATTATTTTTATTTATAGGATACATATTCGAAAACCATATTTGCTGCAACAAATCGGATTCTTAGAACCAGCATTTGTCCATTTAGGAACCGATTGCAACATTAGGCACAATAATATTTCTGGCTTGTCGACCCTTCATATACTGAGCCTACTCCTAGTACAAGCAGAATTTGCCAGAGTGTTTTTGTGCCATTTTTGTAACAATGTATGTATGAACTAATAAATAAATAAACAATGTAATTGAATTTTAGCTAAAAATTTAACAGATTGGATCCTGTCATTAATATTTTTTTTATCACTGTAGGAGAATACTTTAAAATATGAAAACTCGTACTTCTGATTTTAATTAAAATAGATAGCGACCCTACCTGTGCCGAATAGGTCAGTTAACGACGTTTTAGTAGGTACTCGCATAATAATAGCTACTAATTAATTAAAAATAGTGGAATTCTGAACTTGAGATTGGCTTACCTAGTCAGACAGGTAATTATTAAACCAAACGTTTTTAATGTCTGCGTTAATTTGAAAGCTTCAAATTACAGAATTTAATTCCTTTTGACGATTTTAAGGCTGTAGTCTAATAAGATTTTCCCATATTAAAAAGTTGCTTGGGGGGTCGCGGTCACAAGGCAAATACAAAAAGCAAGGGTCTTGGGTCCTAAAATACACTAAGACTACAATAATCCTAGCGAGAAGGCTATGCCTGTTTATTTTTTTACGATTTGTCAAATGATTATTTTTTATCGCGGTATTATTTTGTAATTGGAGTTGATTGTCGATATTTAGAGACATTGTCATTGTCGGCCTCGTGGTGTAATGGTCAGTGCATTTACCTACCATGCAAGAGGTGTTGGGTTCGATTCCCGACATGGTTGATATGAAATATTATTTAAAAATATGTTTTTACACTAGAATATTTCATACTCCCTGGACTGGTACCTAAAGCGTAAGACTGACCACCTTATCTTCATGTAACAAAAATTATCAAGATACGCTGCGATTGGTGTACCAATGCAGTACCCTATGCACCATTCGGTACGGAAAGGGAATGATGATGATTATGATGATTCAGAGACATTAAAAACTGAAAGGTAAACACATATGCCCGTAAGTTTTTTTGTACATAATTTAATATATCTTTTAATCTGTTTTTTATATGTTACGAGCTGAACCCGGCAGATCCAGATCTGGGGATCCATAAAAAAGCGATTATTGTCGTTTAACATTAAAAGGCAAACTTTTTTTAAACGCAAAAAAATAACATCCATCAATTTTTTTGTACGCGCATTCTCGGCGAATGCAACCCTGGTGATGGATATAAAAATTATTTACGCTCCTAACTTTTTTCTACTTAATAAATTGAAGCTTTTATGAGCTTTAAACCTTCTCGCGGCAAAGATGTACATTTATCTGAAAACCGCACGTAAATCGGTCCGGTAGTTATTGAGTCCATCGAAGACAACCATTCGAACATTGCCTTTTAAATATATAGATTTACTATATTTTCACTGTTTACTCTCTTTTTATAAGAATTTTGTTTTCAATTATTTTTTTCTACGTATTGATTACTGTTTTTATATTTTGACTGTCTTTGAACTGGGTAAATAACCCTAGTTGGGCAGTTAAAGTAACTTTGTATATATGTATATTTTATGTCCATAAATAATTAAAAATGAAATAAATAAATCTTCCTGGGTAAATTAAATTGCATTTGAAGGTTCGAGACATTATTAATTATATTATAAGTTAACCAAATCCTTTCCGTCGTTAATTCAATATGAGATCTCAGAGTGATTTGAGACACTAAACTTAATTACCATGAACACATTGACTTCACAAACAAATCTCTTAACCGACTTGGCTTAGTTAATAGAGGTACATCCGATGTTGATAATATATTCACCCTAAAAGTCCTATTCTTGAATACGCCTACTACTACTACTATCATCACGCCATTTCCCCGTAGGGGTAAGCAGAGAGAATGGACCGCCACACACGTCTATCCTGGCATACAGTCTTAGCTTCTTCCACGTCCTTCCATGTCTTTCGATTCTGTCTTCTTTTGACATGACCAGACTTAAGATTTTGGTTTATCAGATCATACCACGTCTTCCTTGGTCGTCCTCGTCTTACTTCATTTTTTTCATTTTCGCCAAATATGCTTGTTTTACCATTCTTTCGTCGTCCATTTGCTATACATGACCAAACCATCTCAGAGACCCTTTCTTAATCCTACCAATTATACCTGACTCAGATTTACACTCTTGCCTGATTTCATAAATCATAACCCTTTCATACGTTAATTTCTCACACATTCGTCTGAGAGATCACATTTCAACCGTATTTACTCGGCTTTCATCCCTCCTCTGCCAGTTCCATGTTTCACTTCCAAACATAAGTGTTAGGACTAAAACTCCGTTGTCCACTACCAGTTTAGCTTCGATTGACATATTTTTATAAGCAATTACTATGCTTAGTGCGCCATTTATTTTTTTGCCCGCGTTCACTCTCCTTTCAATATATTTTTCTACCCTTCCATCTCTTAAAAAAAACATGCTTCTCAGATACACTTATTCTTCTACTTGTTAGAGACATTCGTTGTTTACATTTATTATGCTGTCAGTAACCTCACTTTCCCTTTCAAATACCATAACTTTTTACTTACTTTCGTTCATCGCCAATTTGCTCTCCAGGCATACATCATACATTCTAGAGACTATTTGTTGCAAATCCTCGTTGCTGCTTGCTAACAGAACTGCATCATCAGCATACAACAAGCAGCTTACTGAAATAATTGACTTGAATACGCCTCTGTAATAATGTGGTCTCCTTCATAAATATGTTACTCTTATGAATCGCATCGAATTAGTTCAGCATAAATTTATAAGAAAAATTGCTTATAAACTAAGAACTACAAGAGACAACTATACCTCTACTGATATAGAACTTTTTCTTTTTCGATCGATTCGTTTAAAACGCAAATTATATGCAGATTTAATTTGCATCTTTAAAATACATGGTTTATATGATGTTTCGACTATTCTCCAACAAATACCTCTTGATGTTCCTTCACGTAGACTCAGAAATAATGAAATGCTGTTCCTCGGTCATCATACGACTAACTATGGTTTCCAGGCACCTCTACGCAGAATGATCACATTTTCTAACAAAAATCGAAAATCGATTGTTAATTATATAACAATGTTTGAGTATGTCCAAATGCTTGCAAACTGGCTGAATTTTCTCCCTAGAAGTTATTCATATTTATATTTATTTCAACAGAGAGAGAAAACATTTTTGAGAAAGGAATATGGCAGTCAAAGCATTAACTTCTCCATAACGAAAGCCATTTTCAACATATTACAACAGAGATGAAGAAAATTCAAGATAAGGTAATATAGAAATCTAGGCATCTACAGGGCTTATGACCTGTCAATGGCTGGTTTAAGTGGCCACTTTACACACTGTGTAACATTCACCATTCTGCCCATATTTTTGTTCTTGTTGAATGTTCTTCATCTCTGTTGTAATATGTTGATATGAACAGCTCCCCAGGGAGTTGAATCTAGTCCTTGTCTACAAAAAATTGAACAAACTCAAAATATTGTTGATAAATTACCTGGTCCATGAAGAAGTATAGAAATTGACAAAATAACATTTTCAAGCGTTGCCTCGTATGTAGGTGAAATAATTCAATTAGATAAATCTCACCTGCATAAATAAAGGTTTCAGCACTTTAACTTCACAAACATCAACAGATGAAAGAATTGAAGGAATATAGATGTTTAAATATGGGCAGAATGGTGAATATTACACAGTGTGTAAAGTGGCCACTTAAATCAGCATTGACAGGTCATAAGCCCTGTAGATGCCTAGACTTCTATATTACCTTATCTTGAATGTTCTTCATCTCTGTTGTCATATGTTGATATGAACAACTCCCCAGGGAGTTGAATCCAGTCCTTGTCTACAAAAATTTGGACAAACTCAAAATATTGTTGAAAGCCATTTTGTTGAAGTGTACAAATTTGGATTTTGTCTAAGGGAAGAGACCATTGCAGGAGACTGCTGCGAGCTATTGCATATATGATAAATTGGTAAGCGTGTTGTCCAGATGTTTATTGAAATATATGTTTATTTAATAATTTTAATTTACATATATGAATTGTGTGAATAATAAAAAAATCTTGGAAATTCTAGTTTTAAAAACAGAATGTGTTACTTTTGTATTATTATTAGAAATTGAACATAAAACACATTCAACATAATTAAACGTTACGCGTGTCCGTGCTTTTTAGACAACTTTTAAAAATTGTGGAACGACCTTATTTTTAAATTATGGAAAGCGGAACCATGTGTTTGAATAAAGCGATTTTACATAACGATTTTGTTTTTCTATTTTTACTCGTAAATTTACATTCGTCTTTTTTCAACTTAATTGTAGAATTTGTAACACAATAAAAAAATAAATCCAGCGTCATGCATGAGTTATTACTTTACCAAATGCGCATTGATATTCTGAACAGACTATCTGAAATAATTTATTTTTTGACTTTATTTCCGCAAAAGCTTTTCCCCGCCTTTGCCGTGTTTCTCTGATTATACAAACACACCTCGGTGGATTTTCGCATATTTACAGTCAAGCCGTTAATTAAAAATGGTGTTTATTCTCTCTGGATCTAGAAAAACTAATAATCTGTTTCAAGAATCACAATTTATGTATTACGAGCTAAACCCGCCAATTATTTGCTATTGCTCGATTAGAGTACATACTCGTATATATGTTTATATTAAATGAACGCAATCGAAAGTTTGATATCAATTATTGTACATAGTTCAAATTAGGTAAGTCAATAGACATAATTATTTTTGTATTTCGGATTACATAAATTATAAGGATATGCGGTGACAGGGAATTTTGATAAATAGATATCTGAACATTGTTTTCTTGTCGCTGTCTTGCAGATGCCACTCTGATGCTGTGCGAAAAAGACAATTGCATATCGGACCTTTTATGCCTAACTAAAATAGACAAAATCGACGTTTCGTTTTCCCATTTTTCGCATCTCAAAACTGAACCAATTTGGTTTTTCTTTATTTTGAGAAAAATATTATCAAAATAAAATTTCCTCGATAGGTACGTATTGTGTTTTTTAAAAATAGTTGTATTTTTTTTTTAAAGTCATATTTGTACACCGTGCGCCCGAATAGCGCAGGTAAAACTGGACGTTTTTATGGGTTTTTGGATGGTTCTAGTTCCCATAATGAGCTATATATTAAAAAAGCAAAACTATAAAAACACGCTGATAGCAAATATTATTAGTGCCATAATCCAGGGTGAAAATACGGGAATATGTTTGTATTAAGGAAAGTCAGATCGCGTTTCATCTTAAGATAAAACAATATTAAGTATACTTACAAAGTTTGCTTTATAAAACTTTCTCGTAACCATAGAAACATGTTCGGTTTTCTTTAATAAAACCATAGACCTATTAATTCACATGGACGCACCTTGAGCCCTCTAAATTAATGACACTAAACTCATGTCCAAATGTCCAACGGGTTTTAAGTCGTTCAACCGCCAGCCGGTTTCGACGTGAGCTTGATATTTAATTTGAAACCCAAATCCCTGATTGTGCGTGAAAACGTTTAAAAACTGTTCGAATAAAAAGAAAAAAGAGAGTATAACTTTTCGTTGATAAGGAGGAACCTATTATAGGTAGCTGTTAATGATTTAATTCTGAATCTAAAAACAATTCATGTTCAAATATTTCATTTAAGTAGGTACCTAAGTACTTTATGTTTAAATTCCAAAACATAAAATAATTTATTTTCAAATTTATAATTCTTTTTGCAAACGTCAAAATCTGCTCTTCTATCAACAGAGGTGCACTTTATCTAGGAATGCGATTTTCAAAAACGTATTAAATGTCAGTTTATAGTATTTTATCATTATCGAAAATTTATTGTAAAGAAATAAATGAATTTTAGGAAAGAATCTGGTTGGAATCCATAAAATGCGAATTTTGTTTGTAAATACCAAAAACCCGTATTTTTTTATTTACGAAAAAATTACCCCCTCATAATTTTTCAGTATTTGCATTCTCGACGAATGCAGCCCTGGTACCGATGAATAAAACATTTACGCTCCTAACTTTTTTCTGCTTAAGAGATTGACGATTTTAAAAGCAGCAATTGCATAATTGCAAAACTCGTCAATTTGCTAAAAATCGCACATAAATCAGTCTAGCAGTTATTTAGTCTATCGAAGACACATATACAAAACATTGTCTGAAAGATATATATATATATATGTATGTATGTATAGATGAAAAAATTCAATGCTAAATCTTTAACTTACAATTTTGTTGTGCCTAGATAATGCAATACCTACCTAAATGGTTGATAAAAATAAACGGAAATTGACTTACAGGTTGACTTTTTAATCCACTTAGTTTGATTAAGGTTATTTTTTGTTTATTTTGTTTTATTTTTATTTTATTATAACTTTCATATTGTTTTAGTTGCATCTACGTGCAAAAAAATTAAAACTATAATCAGTATGTATGTTTATTCTTTCATTTTACTTTTAAAAAAATATACTCTGTTCTTTTTTATACTTTTTAATTATTTTTGACTATTTTATCTTATTTTCGGTTTTATTTATTTTACTTAAGTTTTATTTTGGTTTTTACTTTTTTACTATTTTTTTAATAACACTAATATCTGAGCAACCGAAGACAAGCTATAAGTTGATATTATTTATGTTTATAGCATTAACTTCGTGGTACCCGTCTCTTCCTCAAGACGCTCACTACACCAACATGCAAATACCAAAATGGACTTTTACCTTTACCATCACCGTAGTATATGTAGTATTTAGGAAAAAATACATAAATTACCTCCAGAGTTACAGGAGGTGCAAACACCACCGTGTCCGATCATGCACTGAAAATGAGTACGTCTCGAAACCGGTAGATATGGAAAGTCTACTAATATTTATTAATATTAGTTAATATTTCATAGTTTGTCGAGACAATTATTGTTTAATATATAATATTAAAATGTAAAATAATATTCTAATAAAGCATATATATTTTTTTTTAAATAAAGACTCTGAATAAACCAATAATTGGTTACATCACTCTTGCGATATTTTCGGACAAGTACGTATATTTATTTAAAAACTTTAACATAGCCTGTAAAATTTTAATATGTTTGGGGGCATTTTGTAAAAGTAGTTTAAAGTAAAATAAATATCAAACAACTTTGTTTTTTCCACTTATTTTTTATTATTTATTTTGTCGGTCTCGTGGTGCTGTGGTCGGCGTGTTTGCCTATTATGCAAGAGGTCTCGGGTTTGAATCCCGACATGGTTGACATGAAATATTTATTTAAATAGGTGTTTTTACACTATAATATTTCATAGATCTTCTTACCTTCATGTTACAGAAATGATCAAGATACGCAGCGATTGGTGTACCAATGCAGTGCCCTATGCACTATTAGGTGCGGAAAGGAAATGATGATGATGATGATGATTTTTTTGATTTTTTCCGATCGATTTCAAAGCTACGCAAGCTTCTTTGACAAGATAAAATTAACTTATCAATTGGTTAAATATTTATACCTTAGGAAAATAAAAAATAAGTGTGATATAATAAATAAAATAAACAGAGTTGTTATGTATTTAATTTATTTTAATGAATAACCACGAAGTAAATGCTTCAAATAAAAATTTTGTAATAAAAAGTGTTTTTTAAAATGAACGAACATTGAAAAAATAATTATTTTATTTAAGTATCATTAAGGTGCTATAAGTGGTTTGTGTTTTTTAAAAATATTTTTTTAATTAGTTTTGTGAGGAAAACAATTATTGACATTTGAGGATTATTTTTTTTAGAACACGACATTCGCTAAAAACGTGAAAGGTTTGGGTATTTTGTGATTCGCGTCAAATCGCGTGACAATATTTTTTTTTAATTACACCTTACAACTAAACATGATGGTAATCTGTGATGATTATTGTCAGTTTATATAAAAAAAATATATTCCATTAGCATCTTATACAAATTGTTGAAATTAGGGATATACACGATTAAATATTGTTTTTTCAAAACACGGTATTTTATCGCGTAAGACATTGATGTTATTTTAAGCCAGTTTTTAGCGTTTTATGGTAAGTCGGGTAATCGATGCGTCTTAATACTGACTTTAAATTATACATTGAAAAAACACACGCCATGTGGGGCAAACATCGTGTTTTGAAAAAAAACTATCCTTAATGGGGAAATATCACATACTATAAATACCGATAAAAATATGTGAAACAGATTTAGAAAAATTAATTGCATTTGAAAAATTAATATAGATAATGTCCAGAAATGTTTTCATACAAAACTTTAACCAAAACGTCTGTACAATAACGCGATATGTTAGACTTCTTTACGATGTTTTTTTAAAAATTTAAACGGTCACAAAAAAAAACAAAATATGCTCGACAATATTTCAAAGACCTTTTTTAATTTAAAATTGTATTTAAAAAAACCTGATCTTTCACTTCTATGGAATTCTTACTTTATGGTTACTTAGTAGAATATTGTCTTTTTTCGCTTTATATTAAAATTGTTTAAAAATCGTAAAACAATGTTCCTTAAATTTTACAAAACCGAAATTCTTTATCTCTTGAAGTATGCCTCCCTTTAAGTAAGACAATTTTTTTCTTAGTTATCAGGAAACCAGGCAAATAGCCCATAAATTCTCAATAGAGAAGACTCAAAACACGTAAATATTCTGAAATATATTTAGCAACAAACACAATTGAACCCATGAACTTTTTATAAATAATTGGATTTTTGTTGAATTCTTTGGAAGGGTGAGTGCGTCAGTATTTGATTCGTAGATTCGTAAAAAAAATGGTCGGTTGTGTGTTGCTCTACTCAGCGCTGGAAAATCCATTTGAATAGTTATGTTTAATGGGTCCAAGGATAAATGTTTTATTTTATGTAGGTATGTCATTCCACCAGTTAGATAAAGTAAATAAATGAAAAATTTTCAACCTGTCCTTGTATGTGTGTAAGGGTATCACTAAAACCATTTCGAAATGCAAGAGATCGATGAATATAATCATGGAAAGTTTCAAATCAATCCGGGTGAATTTTATAATTTAAATAACGAATGATGAAAAAAAAACTTTAAAATATTACGACAGATCGTGAACTTTTGTAGTATTTTGTTATTCTTGAAATGAAATCTAATAACTTTTAATCGTTTCACAATGTTTTCAATGTGACAGTTAAATCTCATTGATGAATCCATAATTCCATGGTCTTTAACTGTTGATTGTGTTATTGTTTTACAGGAGTAAGATTTTACTATATTTTTTGTAAAAGATATATGAATACAATTGTTCTCATAAAAAATGTAATTTTCTTTACACCACTTACAAAGAAAGATCAGATCTATTTGAAGAAGCTCACAGTTAACGCAGTGATTTAGGTCGTCTCCAAAAAGTAAATATTTTGAAAAATTTATAAAATGTGCAACATAATTATTTAAATTTTAAATTAAAGTGTTTATACAAATTTATAAACATATAAGTGTAAAATGTCATACCGCAAAGTGAAAAATGTTTTTGAAAACAATTTCATCATATGCAACAATGTACCTTAATAAGACAGTATTTTATAAACCCTTTATAATATAAATTGTAAAAAATTATTTAAAATTTTTTTTTTCAAATTGTGTAATGTTCCATCCCTATTGTAATACGTTAATCTTGATAACTCTTTAGGTGGTAAAATTCTGTCCTTGTCTACAAACATTCGGAAAAACAAAAATGTTATTACAAAATTTTAAGTAATATAAAACCAACTACTGGTCGAAAAAGAAGTTTTAAAATTAGAAAATTGTTTTAGGCGTTGCCCAGTATGTGAAATAATTCGATCAGATAAACCCCTTCACAACAATAAAGGTTTCAGCTCTTTAACTTCTCTTAAATAAATAGATGGAAAAAAAAGGTAAAATTGTGAATTTTACACAGTGTGTAAAGTTACCACTTAAACCAGTCAATGACAGGGCATAAGCCCTGTAAATGCCTAAACCTCCATATTCTTTCTCTAAAATATTCTCCATCCCGGTTGTAATTTGTTAAACTTAAAAATATTAGTTTTAAACTTTCCAGTTCGTTTTTTTCCTCACCGTCACTTTATTTTTCAATTTCATAATGTTTTATTGCTTTATATAATCCGAGATTTCACCATCACGTCTTTCTAAGAGCAGTCTTAATATGAAAAATAAAACACGTGATAAATAGGATTGGTTTTATCCACTCCCACATATTTTTACATAACATAGTGAATTCGCCCATAAAGTAACACGAAATAAAACGCAGAAAAATACAGCCTTGAGAATAAATTTACTTTTAAAACTCAAAAACTGATCAGCATTTTTTTTTGCTCCCATTTGGGCATAGGGCATTGCATTGAAACTCCAAATCACATTTAGTTTAGTTTAGTTTAATATATCTTGTACATAGAATTCACCGAATCACTTATAGACGTCAAAAAATACAACTATATAATACAATTCAACAATCAGTAAATTAAACCTAACAAGCGAATAAATTCAAATCAACCAACTAAAATAAATAAACACGAATCTAATGCCAAGACTATTTGCATATTCTTCGACTCTATAGTAGCTCTTTCTAAACAGCCTGTGCGTGACAAAATCTTTAAAAAATATATCGGCAAAGCTTGAATTTCAAGAGGTACCTTATTGCAGAATTTTATGTAATTTGAGGCAAAATAATTTTAAATTTTTTGCAGTCTAGCAGCAGGCGCAACGAGCATATTTTTATTTCTCGTGTAAAACCTTGAACCATTGAAACTTAGAATCTTATTTTATGCACAAGAATACAGTAGTATCAACAGGATGCAGTTCTTATTCTTTAAGTTTTATATTAAACATAGTTTGTTTGACATTACGTGTGACAAATCTTAAAAATTCATATTTTTTTCGTAAAATAAAAAAATGTTGGAATTAAACCAATTCAACACTATGGAGAGAGCATTGTTTATGTCATCAACAGTTGATTAGTGTAGTTTTACTTTGAATAGAATCCACGTTTTATCTGCAAATAATACAATCTACTGATTTTTATTAACATGATGAGGTAAGTCATTAATATAGTTAAGGAATAGGAAAAGTCCTAATATGGAACCGTGTGGTACACCTGTTGATTCTTCACGATCTCAAGGATTTACAGCTATCAACTACATCCACCCTCTGGATTCTATGACTCAAGTATGAAGAAAAAATATTTAATACAGAATCTCTAATTACATAGTGGTAAAGTTTCCTGACCAATGTATAATCCCGAACACAGTCAAATGCCTTGGACTAATAACAAAATATGCCAATGGCATTGTGTGACTCTTCCTAGACATCGCAAATATGTTAAATTTGCGTATTCCCAGCATCGGTTGTTGATCGAATTGTTTTTTATGTAATAAATCATTGAACAAAAACTGTTTTTGAAAAAAAAAATTCCTACATTTTACTTAATTGGGGTAAAACAGAGATTGGTCTAAAATTAGAACGGTCAAAATCACTACCAGATTTAAATTAAGGCGTTATTTAACTATCTTTCAAAAGGTCATCAGAACTATAATATTCTTTATCTGCCTTAATACAGACATGATGACAATTCGCTAATATAATACATTCCGTTTTTCCTCGATTAATCTGTTTCCAATCACATTATGATTGTATATTTTTGATGTACGAGTATTTTTTTTTCCTGGCAATGATTAAGTTATATATTTTTTTTAATTAATTTTAATTCTTTACTATTAGCATTCGAAAGATGGGAAATGATTCCACAGACAAGCCGCATGGACACTATATGAGTTAGAGAAGAAAGAGAAATTGTGGATGGGTATTAAGACAATAGTTAAATATATTATTTTTTTTAATTGTCCTAGCTTTAATTTTCTTTATTTGTATTTTGTTTTATTTGTGCCTGTATGTATTATAAGGATATTATGTTTTTGCCATTTTTTAATGGACTAAGTCCGTTAATAAAGTGTAACGAAGTTACACTTTACACAGAACGCAAGTAATGCTTGCTTGAACATGATTTTTATATGACTTTTGACCATTGCCTAAGCGATATGCTTAACGATCGTCCGTATTTATCTTCTGAGGTAGTACTAAGCGATTACAAGGCAGACTCTCAATACGTTCTCTCAAAAAGATAGTAACAAAGATGGAAAAAATATAATAACAATTATTTTTTTTACAGTTGCAACTTTCGAACGCTTAGATACTTTTATATGTCAATAGGGCAGAATCTAGTCACATTTTTTTTGCATCTAGGCGCTCGTTTTCTAATCTGACAGCTATGTCGAAATTTAATTTGACTTCAAAATTTACTTATTTCTTTTTCATATTTTTGAGAAAAAAAGTGCCAACCTCAGAACGATTAAAAATTTAAATAAATCGTAATTATAGGAAAAATTTCTCGGTGCAACAAATTTTTGTCACTTTTAATGCGTAGATAAACGTATCGAGGGGTTCTAGATCCGTCGGTATAAACTGATGTACTTACATCAAAACTTGATGGTGGGGGGGATCGGTAGTATATCTTTGTAGTCGGTCGGGAGAATTTTGTATTCAACTATGACGTCATACTGAAGCTTTGTCATTTTAGTACGTAGATACATGTACCATGACGTACGCTTCACCTTGTTTCATATCAATTTACCTACCCAAAACTTGAAGGGGGGGGGTCAGTAGTGTATCTTAGTAATCGCTAGAGAGAATTTATCTTCAACTATAGCGTCAAGGTGAAGGTATGATGTCTTTATCTTCCCATCATAATCGGGGCCCAGGTACCGTTGATATTCAGAGGGTTAAGAGTGGATCCGTCTAACTTACTAGACAATCTTTGACTACCCGCAAACATAATTTATGTTTTAGATAGGTTTGTAAGTAAACCACACTCCTTTGTCCATGTTGACATGCTATTTAGTGTATTAGACATTGATTATATTGCTTCACTGGAGCTTCACTTTTGACATTTGTACATTCAAAACAATTCTCCGGATGTATTAAAAACAAAATGTATTTTTCTAAACCTTGTTTACTGAGAAAAATATATTTAATAACAAAACCATAACATCGAAAGGATATTGAAATTTCATTTTAAATCGAGTTCTTGTATTTGTTTCTAAATATTTAGCATGAAACAATACCATATTTTTCTCATTTAAAAACCTGTTTGTTGTTTTCACCAGTCAAATTTAATATATTTCTCATATAAATTTCTTCTTGGTACTCCACCTATGTATGAAAAATAATACTTATTTGTTAATGGAACTCAATTTCAATAAGTTTGTTAGAAAAGTGTTATTATTTAACAGAATCCCATAAAATCGTTATTCGTAAATAAATAAACTTCGTGCAAATAATATGAAATTCTTGTGCAAACATTGGATTCGTGGTATGTTTTGTATTTGTTTATTAATGGGCGTAGCTAAATTGTATAACATAGTTTAAAAGTAATAAAATGTAAAGTACATATTAAGTTTATAAATCTTACATACGTATTATGATGTACACGAAAGCACATTATTAATAATTTTACATCAGTTGATAAGGTGGTTGATAGGTTTCTGTATGTGACAATATGTAGTGAATATAAGTGGACTTTTTGAACAATGATTATCAAAAATTATCTGATATTTAAAACTGCATACAATGCCGTTGCAGGTGCTTATAGTTAAGTTCAAATATATATTCATTATCTTATCTCTTAAATTCTATAACATATGAAAACTCTTATTACTATGGAAAAAAGAAAATATGTCTTCTCATGTGCATTAAAAATATATTCTACGTAGGAAAATAAAAACTTTTCCAAATAAAAAAGAAAAACACAAAAAGTCAAATTAAAAACCACGTTCTAAAAGGCAAATTTTCAGCATACGTCTTTCTCTTGAGCCTGATAAGTTTTTTGTTTTTTTTTTTATATTTAGTGGGAGCATATTATACATTTTTGGTATATTATACTCTAGTGTTATTTTCCCGTATTAATTATTAAATTTAGGGAGAGCTAGTCCATCTACACTGGTGAACTGAGTATTATATACATGCTCCAATTTATTTCTATATTCAGATACAGACGCATGCTGAGAAACCAGCTTGGACCATAATAAAGCCATAACAGATAAAATATTTATAGATTTATACAATAAGGATATTGAAATTTCGTTTTGTTGATAGTACAATTTTTTTTTAAAATTAACAATTTGATTATTAAATTTTGTAAGATTTGAACATGGTTTATGTTTGTATTACTGGAAAACGCCACATTTTTGACATTTTTTTTATGACAGGTTTATTTTACATTATATTATCTATATTATACAAATTTATTTATAAACAGGCACTATAAATTATTTACAAGATATTTCTTTAGTTCTTTTTTTTCATTTGAGGATCCTTTATTTTAATGATGGTTTGTGGGAGATCATTGAACAACCTCGGAATAACGCAATAATGTTCGTTCTCCGAAGTTATTTGTAATTCGGGGAACGATCAGGGAGCCCTTTGTTTTTGATCTAGTGTTGTGAGTGTGGGAAACTCTTAATCTTAGTCTATGAAATACTGTCCAGTTAAAAAAAAAATGCTTATTATTAGTGGCATAAAAAATATTTTTAAATTTGTAATTTTAAATTCCCGCAAAACCGGCCATTACATTGGCCACGCCCCTAATACGTCACGATTTATGTTTATTTGTTCCTGACCATTCAAATTTGTTTAGAATATTGTCACGAATCTTGACGTTTCAACTACCAAGGCCAAACATGTCTAGCAACGTATTTTTGTCAAATTAGTTTTTTAAATTTATGTATGAAAACATTTCTCCACGATATCCATATTGATTTCGAAAATGCAATTAACAATTCTAAATCCATTTGATATATTTTTATCGGTATTCGTAGTATGTGATATTTATATACTACTCTTTTTTCCTCTATGGATAAGTATTTTAACCTGTACATCTGTTTGAATTCCTAATAAAATAAAATATAAAAGAAATATAACCTCGAGAAAGAAGAAGAATGCCCATTTCTATTCTGCATATATTGATATGTGTAATAAATTATTTAATATATATACTATATGTATAATGTACATATATTTTGATTGATAATTTGTAGAGACATGTAGATTTGTTACGAAATACAACAAAATGTTAACCAACACTAAAATGTTTGGTACATTACATATAGAATGAATGTAAGTACAAAAAAATATTATTTAAATGGGTTTTTATTTTCATTTTACTTTTCTTTGTTGTGAATATGTTACCTAGAAACTTGAACAATTTGCTTTAATTCCTTAAAAAAGTTGCTTTAAATGTGATAAAAAATTGTCCTCTCCGTATCGTCTTTGTGGTACTGGAACTTGGCAGCCATGTATGTCAAAATGTAGAAAAAACACTTGCTTAAAATTTTCTTTATTTTTCTCACAAATTTATTTGTTTATTTTATTTGGGATTTTTACAGATATTCTATTAGAAAATTATCAAAAATATATTAACAATACAAGAGCCAATTAAAAAAAACCACTGTAAATCTAATAATACATAATATATAAGAAAAGAGTTTACGTAATTGTATGTGTGTGACGTTTGTATTCATGTGTGTGTATGTGAATGTGTGTGTATGTGAATGTGTGTATGTAGAAAGGAATGAAGGAGAGGGTGCGTGTGTGTGGGTGCGTAAGTATCAAAAATAATAATTTAAAACTTGTAATTATATTGAAAAGGGTACGAGAAAGAGCCTGGTAAGAAGTTTGATTTAAAAAATATAAAAAAATCGTTTATACCTACTTTCGAAACCTTTTTGTAAATATTTAAGTCAAGAATCGTTATAAATTGTATTTTATACAAATATGGTATATTTCAAAACCATATTCTGAAATAAAGCATTTTATTTCAAAATTTAATTGATACACACTAAATAAATAATGTGCAACGAGTCCCATATGGTAGGTAACCAAAATGCAGTGAATACAATGTTATGTCAACAATAAAACAAGGTAGGTATGACAATACGCGTACGTTGATTCAGAACGAACATACATCGTAACAAACAGGACGCAGATGTCGACTGCGAAGATAAGGCGTATGAAAGTAGAGGAAGCGAGGTCCGTATGCACAGACAGAGTAATACGACGTTTTATTCTCTCCGCCTACCCTTGCGTGGGAACGGCGCGAATAACACTCTCCACTGATCAGACCAACAGTTTGAATGTTTCTTCTGACTGAGATTTCAATGCGTTCCCCTTTTATATAGGAGAACAATTAGTTTTATTATGAAGCAATTGGCCAAGACGCGCCAGTGAAAATTAAAGTCTCCAAAAACAAGCGGCATAATTCCAAAACATGACATTACTTTTATTTCCTTTTTAAGAAATGCAAAAATTATGCATTTTAAAACTTTATTAAAGTCGTAAAAAAAAATTCTTTTTCATGCAATTTTTTCTCTGTTTTTGATGTGTATTATTATTATCTTATCTCTCTCTTAAATTAATTTATAAAATATTTTTGTGTACCATATATAATATTATTATCTCATACTAACTGTAAACTATTTTTTTATTATTTGTGTAACGTACGCGTTACCACGATAAAATTTCGCCGGTTCGTCACCCGCGTCTGCCGCAGTCAAGCTTCCCGGCGTAAGTGGGAAGCCGCCCTCCCAGACAGAGCCAAAGACAAAGTCGGAAGGTAGGAGCACAGCTGCGCCGACCGCAAGTCAACCTCAATAGCCCTGAAAAGGACTTTCCACCCGGTCCAAGTGGTGCAGAGAGGCGAAGGCAGTCAGCAGGCAGAGCGGAGCGAAGAGCGAAGTGCAGGAAGGCGAACAGGGCGGAGAACGGAATAAAACACGTGTGAACTGTTCAGAGTTAGGAACTCAACTGATTTAATATCTCCAATTGACCGCCTTATAAAGCGGTGCGCGTCGGGCTCCGTGAGTCGGCCATCCCACCCGCGCCGGCTGCCTCGGAGTGGTGGGGGTAATCCTTCCCCGCCACTCGCTACATGCCGCCGGCCGCAGGTGGCGTAAATACGGGCGCTCAATGCCCGTACGGGCCATTTCGTCGGCAGCCGCGACGCGCGCAACATGACATTTACATACAATATATTTTTATACATTTTATCCATTTTAACCTAGCTATTTTTCCCCGGTAATACTGAGGCCAGGCTCGAAAGTGACCATTTTATCTTTATTGAGAGCCCAGCCATCAGTTCTATACATTTACCGGGGATCCTTTCTAGTTATTGCATTATTTTAAATTATTCGACTTTTACGCGTCCGGAACAATTTGTTTTTAGCATTAGTTTGTTAATACCATTATTTTGCTTAAATTCTTTACAAGTTATTTACAATTTGCTTCTCAATTCTAACATTTTTCTTATATCCATATTTATCTTTTTTACTTTTTTACTGTGCAAAGTTTCACCTTTTATTTTGCATTGCAGCATACTTTTTTGTATCTACATGTATACAAAAAAATGTCTTGTTTATTTTTTAAATTATTCTTCACTATGTTTGTACTTACCTGTATAATTTTTGTAAATGCCTCTCGGGAGCATTGTAAAATAAAATAAATAAAAATTAATAAATTAATAAAAACATTACTGCGCGGCAGATCTAAATATTTAAGAGCTTTAAATAAGAATTGCGTTTTTCAAAGAAATAAAGTTACCGTCAAAAATATTTTTTTTACACGCCCTGTTGTACTTTTTTAATGTTACATACACAATAAACATTGTTTTCTTATTCATTACACAACAGTCTAAAAATAATGATAAGGCAAAAGTACATATTTACATCTTTAAAACTGAAATTTACGTCATACAAAAAATATCCATGAGCATACGCAATAAGATATTATCAGTATATTCCAGTAGGCAATACACAGTTAAAATACGAGTATGTATCTCTAAAAATCTGTTCATAAAAGGTCTAAACACTTATTAACTCGTTACTTCCAAGAAATAAATCTACTCCCTCTCCGGGTGTGATAAATAATATTTCACAAATTTTCCTTTAGTAACTTTTGCTTACAACTTTGATGAGAAAAAGTTGAGTCGTAAAAACAGATTTATATTCCGTAAAAGCCTTAAAATGTTATCAAAGATACACACCTTTTAACAAAACAATCAGCGCCATCTATACATGTTACACGAAACTTTAACATTATGTTATAAAGTTGTTAATGGAAAATATTTCGTATAAAGATAAGGACGAGACGAGATAAGCGGTCTTTTTGTGACTTAAATAACATTTATGCAATTTAGTATCAAATTAATTTAGCGTCCGAGTATACATGATTATGTTTTCCATGTATTAATACTTTGTTGTAATGTGTAACATAAAGATAGTTGTTTTTGTTTATACTATTCACTTATTTGAAATTCCCTGAGGTGATGAGTTCTGCTTGAATGGTTTCTGTGTATTATAATCTAAGTTCGATACTTTTACTACCGAATCGCCCGACACGAGACTTTTTTAAAGACAGCAAATTAAACGTCACTTCGTTACAGATAGTGACTGCCGGCGTAACCTTAATTCGGTAAAGTGTTGTTTAGATAAAGTTACTAAAACATTTACGTTTTTTTCCAAATATTGAACATTTTGAGACGTTGGATATTTTTTGTGCTTTTTATTCAAAATGAATTATAGAGATGATCGTCTCAGCAGCCCGCTGGTTTTCGTCAATAATACTGTGAGTGCAAACAATGTTATTATATTATAAAACATATCGGACTATAAGCATGACTGATTTTTAAAATCCTTTGGTTAAATCAAGATATAAGAGCAAATATGAAGATAAGTATATGTTTTTTTTTAATATCACTAACGAAACTTTAAACCTCTTAAATCAAAGTAATAGTATCTCGATAATAAAAATAAGGATTTTTTTATTTATTTGATCTTTTTAAAAAACACGTTATACTTTATAATTTTTTTTATACTAGGGTTTTCGGAAAAAAACTTCAATAATTTAAAATATTACAACAGAAATAAAAACAATTTTTAATAAAAGTAACATGTAGATATAGGCATTTATAGGGCTTATGATTGCCTGTTCAATATATATATATATAACTGGATAATTTATACAGCGCCATTTTTGTGAAAATCACCTCAAGGGCGCTGTACAATTAATAAATATCCCAGCACGTCTTGCAGCTACAGAGCGCATGGACAATTGGGAGTCTAGTTCCTCGTTTTCGATTAAGATCAATTAAAAATTATAACAGATAGGAGCTAGATTACAGGACGTCTTGCAGCTATAGAGCGCATAGACAGTTAGAAATTTGGCCCCCATTTACCCATTTTAAAAATTGACAAATAAATTTATTGTATTAATGATATTTAAAAATAAAAATAATACTATGAATAATAAAAAGGAGTATGATTACAACACGTCTTGCAGCTACTAAGCGAATAAACTATTGGAATTCTAGACCCCATTTACAAAATTTAGGTATTTTAAAAAATATATGAAAGCTAGATAACCAATCATCGTGCAACTACAAAGCGCATGGACAAGTGGAGTTCTAGCAAATTTAAAATTATATCAATAAATTTACAAAAAATAGAGCATAGTAGTAAATTTGTCAAGTGTTCATGAAGCAAGTGGCCACTTTACACATTAAAAGTAGATTTCTGTTTTTCACATGATAGGCTTAAAATATGAAATTTATGTAATTTTTTTCACTTTATGTATTTTTAACATAGAACACTCTTAAGGTGGTAATATGGAAGTTGAGGCATATAATGGGCTTATGGCCTGTCATTGGCTGGTTTATGTTGCTACTTAACACACTGCGTAACGTACTGCCATTTAAAAATCCATATTTTTTCAATCATCCCAGTTATTATTTTTTTAGTAGTTTATTTATACATTCACAAATCATTGATTCATTTACATTAATTGGGACACAAGACACAAGTTCATGTGACTGAAGTTCTGAGTTCAGTGACTTGATTTTTATCGAATTTTATGTATTACGTCCCAACAGAGATAAAGCATCTAATTTGTAAGTCTATGCATTTACTGGGCTTATGATTTACCATAGTTGCATCACAATGACGAAGTTCAGTGGTTTTTTTATATACATTTATGTATGTATAATTTTTTAATAGAATATTAAACTAAGCTATTTTTTTCGAATACATATCTTATTATTTGCGCTATGTTTTTTAAAGTTTTGTATTTCTGAAATACATCCGCGTGTGACGTCAGAGGTTCTTCCCTGTCAGTTCTCCCGATTGGATCGTTTACGGTAAGCGACCGGATATCCTGCACAGCTCTCATATCATTGGTTGGTTCATATGAATCAATGTCGTCGTTCATATTTTTTATGATTTTTTCGTACATTTTCAAGAAACTTTGCCGTACAGTTTAATGCTTTAATTTTTACCTCGCGCAAGAAAAAAAAATTGTATCCAATTTCAAATTAACAAATACAAACTAATAAACAAAACACTGTACTTCCTCGTTAAGAATTATTATAAGGTTTTCATTTTAATTAGAATTAGCGTGCTTGTGCTGCGCTATCAATAATAAATAATATTATCACAAATTATTATAATAACAATTTAATACACATGCGGAAGCTGTTTTGCGTAAATACTTTGAACCACCAAGTATTTATTTATTTATTTTTATATTAACGGTTCAAGGAACCTTATACAATAAAAAGTTTTACAGAAATCATCACAGCAGTGAACAAATCATTGTGTAATATATAATATGAAATATACCTATATAATTCAACTGAATAATTAAAACTAAACAAATTAGTTAAAGTTTTTTTTTTTTAAACTACAAAAAAGTAAAAGAGAAACATAAAATATCTAAGATGACAAATAAAATATAACAACATAAAGTGTATTCTAAATATAAATATAACAAAGTAAAATTAAGAATAATTTAACATAAACATAAAGTGGCTAGTATTTAGCTAGATAATAATGAAAAACAAAAATAATGCTACAATAATACTTTATAAATAATACGTTTTCTGGATCAATATGGTACTCACATTGGCAAGTTTATATTTTATTTGTCAGTTCCTTCTTTTAACTTGTAAATTATTATTATGTATTAAAATGTAATTGCCTAGCTTGGAACCACGGTATGTACCCTTGTCAGCTGGGCAAAATGTTACACAAAATACATGTTATGTGATAATGTTTAAATAAAAAAATTTAAAAAATATATATTTTTTGAAAAAATATTAATAATTATATCTCAATGTCTAAAAGTGATCTTCTTACTTTGAAAAAATAGTTTGATGAATTTGAACTCACAAATTCTCTAAAATACCTCGATACGGTAACCAAAAACCATACAACGGAACTTAAAACAATGTAAACTGCTTTAAGATGCTTAACGTATTGCTGCGAATTAAGATCAATATATAGGTAACATTAATTATAATAATAATAATCATGATTTATTAACAAAAATAACAATTACTTTATATACCTACTACATAAACACTTAGATTTAGATTTCTCTGGATCGTGTCTAGTCTGCCTAACTAGGTACAACCTGTTTCATTACAACAATATTTCAAAAATAACCCCGCAAACGCTTTCTTTGCCATAATTGCCGACAAGTTTTCCTTATTACAAAAGGCAGTTTTTTATAATTTGAGGATTCATCTTGCAAGTAAACCCAGAGGTATTATTAACGTCTGGTTTAGAACATGAAGCTTTAATTTCGATTGAATATTTTTTTTATTCAAATTTTCGATCATAATAAAATATTTTCAATTGATAATTTTACATTAAAAAAATTAAAATATATCATCATAATTCCCTTTCCGCACATAATGGTGCATAGGGCACTACATGGTTACACCAATCGCAGCGTATCTTGATCATTTTTGTTACATGTAGGTGTTACTTAAAAAACATCTAAATAAAACAATTCTTACAGCCTGTATTACGAGTGATTTGTGATGTTTTTTTATCAACTTTTTATTAAAACTTTTGTGTTATTATATATAATATCCCCTCATACCAAAACTTTTGCTGGTTGGGAATATTTCGTACAAATAAAACATGTAAATTAAAAAAAACCTTATATATTGTCATAAATAAATAAATCTAAATCTAAAATAATCAGTTTTACGCTTCAGGTACCAGTCCAGACACTATGAAATCTTCTAGTGTGAAAACATCCTTTTAAATAAATATTTTATATCAACCATGTCGGGAATCGAACCCGAGACCTCTTGTATGGTAGGCAAACGCGATTACCATTGCACCATGAGGCCGAAAAAATATAGATTTACATTTTTTGGGAAGTAACGTTGTCAAAAACATTTTTGAATTACTGTTATTACAAAAGTTATAGTTTTTTAAGTGTTCTTTAAAAATGTCTTATCCCACTTTTTTGTTAAAATTATTTTTTAAATTAATAAATGTGAAAGTTGTATAACCTTTTTTGTTCTATTCAGTACTTTATAAATTAAACTCAACAGCCAAGCTAAATAATCAATCAAGTTTTTGAAAAATACGTCTGATGTTAAGCATTCGTTATCTCAGTTTGAGGTTTTTTGTTTTATAGAGTCTTTATTCAATAAAATATACATATTATTACAATATTAATACATTATAAAGAAAACAAAGTATTAAGATATATTTTGTCCCGATAAACTATTCAATAATAGTTTGTCATCGGGTGCCCAGACATTAGTTTTAATTGATAATCAAATAAGAAGAGTACAGACATAATACTGTATACGTATATTTTATTTTTTTTTAAGTAAGAAAATAGAGTAAAATAATACAATTAAGATTAAAAAATAGTAATATACTTAAATATATTTTAAATATAAGAAAAAAAAATAATAGACACATATATAAATAGTGTGTGCTCATAAATGTAATCAAAACAAGATAAAAAATAAATTAAACAAAGTAAAGTAAATCGAGAATTTCAATTCATATCTACAGAAAAAAAAAAAAAATAAGTTGGTGGGGCTTAACACGTTTTTGCATGAATAACTTGTAACTATTAAATTAAGTCATTAAATTGTGAATATGTTGTAGAAAGTCTTATATTAAATACCAACATACTTGTATTTATAGAATTTTAATAAACGAGAAGGCGCGTAAAATCAAGTTTGCATACATCGCACTGTGTTCAACAATTGCCAAGAGCCGTAAAAAAAACCAAAAAAAAAGGAAGAAAAATAAAAAAAATACAATTTGTTTTTAAATGTATCGATAGATTAAACATACACAGTTTATCACAGCACTGACCCTTCTTTTATCAATGCAAGTAACATCGGTAGTTTCTTCGAGTTCAATGTTGCAATAACATTTTATGTTTCTTAGGAGTAAAATTAAATTAAAATTTGTATTATCGGATCCAAACTCGGAAATCAAGTGCTACGGAATATGCGTCATAATAAATATTTTATTACGTGCGGTAAAAATTGAGCATTAGTTAAATTGTACGGCGAAGTTTCTTAATAAACAATAAAAAATGTTTTGAGACTGAACATATTACAAAATAGATGAAGAACATTTAAGAGAAGGAAATATAGAAGTCTAGGCATCTACAGGGCCTGGTCCACCTGGTCCATGACTTCCCACTTTACACACTGTGTAATATTCACCATTCTGCCCATATTCCTGTTCTTGTTGAATTTTCTTCATCTCTGTTGTAATATGTTGATATGAACAGCTCCCCAGGGAGTTGAATCCAGTCCTTGTCTACAAAAATTTGGACAAACTCAAAATATTGTTGATAAATTACCTGGTCCATGAAGAAGTATAGAAATTGAAAAAATAATATTTTCAGGCGTAGCCTAGTATGTAGGTGAAATAATTCAATTCGTTGAATCTCACCTGCATAAATAAAGGTTTCAGCTCTTTAACTTCACAAACATCAACAGATGAAAGAATTGAAGGAATATAGATGTTCAAATATAGGCAGAATGGTGAATGTTACACGGTGTGTAAAGTGGCCACTTAAACCAGCCATTGACAGGTCATAAGCCCTGTAGATGCCTGGACTTCTATATTACCTTCTCTTAAATGTTTTTCATCTCTGTTGTAATATGTGAATGTAATATAGATGTCTCTATCTATATTCCTTCAATTCTTCTGTTTGTTGACGTTTGTGAAGTTAAAGAGCTGAAACCTTTATCTATGCGGGTGAGATTCATTTAATTGAATTGGTCATGGAACAGGTCATAATCCCTGTAGATGCCTAGACTTCTTTATTACCTTCTCTTAAATGTTTTTCATCTCTGTTGTAATATGTTAACATGTTGTAATATTTAAGTTTGTCAGTGAAAATTCTTGATGGAAGCTCATTGTAATTTATTGAATAAATAAAACTTAATTCCACCTGGTCCAAGAAGAAGTATATAAATTAAAAAATATTTTCAGGCGTTGCCTAGTATGTAGGTGAAATAATTCAATAACATGAATCTCACCCGCACCAATAAAGGTCTCAGCTCTTTTACTTCACAAACGCCAACAGACGGAAGAATTGAAAGAATAAATTTTCAAAAATAGGCAGAATGGTGAACGTTACACAGTGTTTAAAGTGGCCACTTAAACCACCCAATGACAGATCATAAGCCCTGTAGATGCCTAGACTTCGATATTCCCTTCTCTAAAATGTTCTTCATCTCTGTTATATTATGTTAATATTTACAGCCCCGTGGGTGGTTGAATCCAGTCATTGTCTACAAAAATTAGGACAAACTCAAAACTTTGTTCAAGTTTTTTTTTCATTTCTTTTCACAATTACCCCTTGTCCCTACAGCATTTTCAATTCCCGTCTACGATTTTACACCACACCCACGCCATATCGATTTCTGTATGCCCACGGAACAGCATAGAACCCAGAGTAACTTTATACCACCTGTGGTCAAGGGCTATAATACCCCAACGTAAATTCGAGTTCGACTTCCCCTTCCATTTCAGTTCCTTCTCAACATCCGGTGTTTACGTAACTATTAGGTGTAAACTTAAGTTGTGCCCCCTTTTTTCTAAATTTAAAAATGAGCACCAAAGATAAAAAACGGTAAAGGTTATACGTCATTCGAAAGGAAATTTTCTGCTCTACAAGAAACTGTATTTGCTTTTACGTTGACAAGTTGTGATTGTTTATAACATTTTCAACTTGCCAGTCTTGAAGATGCCTACTAAGGCGAACGTATTCTTCATCCACCTGGACACAGAATAAAAAGAAGTATAACTACTATAGTCCTTAAAATATAGCTTGATTAGAATGACAGTTGTCAGCAAAAGTGACGACATAATTTAGCAGTAACTTCTGAGGAGTGATTTATATTGACACACGAAAATTCATTCGTATCTGGCATGTTAATTTATTTTTTTAATACAATGCTTGACATATAAATCAACAAAAATTTATAAAATCAGCTTTGAAACTAAAAAAAACTAAAACTAACCAAATTATTAACGACGTTCTTACAAGGTTACATCATTTTGCAAAAACGTTAGAGATGTGACAAATTGATCAATGTAAATAAATATATAAAAATAATGCATTTGATGTTGTTCGTGAAAAAAGTATAAATGCCTTACTTTTTGGTGAATAATTGTCTTAAACACACTATAATAGGCTTGTTTTTGCGTTTTTATATCAATTTTTAGAAACAGAGTTTCATGTTTGCATGAAAAAACTGATTAAATCGATTTGATCGGTACATGATCAGTGATCAGTAATTTCCCATCACAATTAACATTAGTTTGGCAGCTGTCATTTAAATCAAGCTATATTTTAAGGACTATAAAAAAGTTTTTTACCTATTTCTAAATATGTGAGATAAATCGGTAAAATCCGTTTTTTTTAAATTTTAGGGACAATTTTAAACTGTTTTCGTGTGGTTGATATTTGAAGGGCACACAGCAAAACGGGCTCATTAACAAATAATCAGGATAGCAAAAAGAAAATTAAAAACCTGGTTTTCGAAGTAGGTACTGGTTTTTTATATTTAATTAAGTAGGTTTGTATTTAGCGTAAAATACATTTTTACATACAAGCACTGAAAAAAATAAACTCATAACTTCTACTTTCAACTAAAAAAAACTCCATTCTTGAACACAGAAAAACAAGCTCATTAAACCGCGATCTCATATTTTTAAAAAAAAGTTATATGTTCCTGATTGTGTCGCTATAAACTGTGTCTCTGTCCTTAACAAATGTATGTTTAATGTAATTAATAAATAAATAAAAAATAAATATAAAGACAAAGAGACCCATTTATAAGTTTTTTGAAATTCTATTAATATCTCGAAAATCAATGAAAATGCCAAGAGCTCGTTTTGCCGTGTACCCTTCATTTGACACTCGTATATGAATGTATGAAAGTTTGTCCTTTATAGACTTGATAACTAACTGGCCGATTTACATGCAATTTTTCGCAAAATAATCCAATTCACGTGACTTAGGTTTGCAAATAATATCTTCAATACGTTCATCAGAAAAATTTAGGAGCGAAAATGTGTTTTTCATCGAACTTCCAGAGTTGCATTCGACAAAAATGCACATTTCAAAAAATTAGGAGGATGTTGTTTTTTGTATTTAAAAGAAGTTAGTATTTTAACGTTTACAAACACCAATACTGAATTTATTAATTTCCTTACAATTTCTTAATTTCTACAGAGTAACTTATTTTTAATCAATTTTAAGAAATGGTTAAATAATTTCAATCGACATTTGATACGTTTTTGAAAAACGGATTCTTACACAGAATGCACCACTGTTAGTAAGTTGCGCAGAGATTTACATTTGCAAAAAGAATTCCATATTTGAAAACGAATTATTTTATGTTTTGGAATTCAACCATAAACAAGGTACCTAGGTACCTGATTAAATTCAATATTTAAATATTAAAAAGTTTCCTTTTGGAATTCAATCATAAGCAAGTACCTAGGTACCTATATATCAATGAAAAGCCTTTTTCCTTCGATTCTGACAGTTTTTTCACGCTTTCACGACACATTACTTTTTCTTTTATTATTATTTAATTTATTTATTTATTTATTGACGGACTTATATAGTCCATTCCAACTATGGTGAACACATTTTATTATACTAAATACATGTACAAATGAAATAAAATGCAACCAAATAAAATTAAAGGTAGGACAAAAAAATATATATAATTACTACCTCAAGACAAATTCTAGTCAAATTAGTTTTTTCTTTTGGTTTCGAATTGAATGTCAAGGTTACATCAAAAGGCTGGCGGTTAAAGAATGACTCAATTCGCGTTGAGCATGAGTTTGGTGTCAAAATTTTAGAATGCTTAAAGTAAAACGCGGTCTGTCTTTTCTTCATTAACCCGTATTCCCGTATTTTCTCCCTGGATTATGGTAATAGAGCGGTGATTTTTGCACAATTTTGATTTGAGTACGACGAGGACTTTTAACCAATCATATGAGGAGATAAAACGAAAAACTAACCCTTATTATATTTACATATAAATAGCTTAAAAAAGTCCAAAACAAATAACGTGCGTCCTTATTTACGAAAAAATATTTGTTCAACCAGCTTATAGCAGGCAAGCTGAAGTTCGAGCAGGATAACGTCTGTCGGGTCTGCTAGTTATTTAATAAAAATGTTACGATTTTAAGAGAGAAAATACTGTATGAGATACAGGAATTTTGTGTTTAGAAGGTTTCGTGCCTAACCTCTATATAGGGAACACAGTTGGAAGTCCCCTATGTAATTAGAGACTTCAATATATATTATAACATTTCTCCAGGTTTCTTACTAAGGATGCCGAATACCGAACGCGTCTCCTAAAGCATGTTGTACCTAATGCTGTACTTTATTAGAACCATTATGGAACCTCACGATAGCACCCAATAAGAGATACGTGAATATGGTACACAGAACATAATTATCCGGTTTTAGGATTGCGGTTGGTAACGCTTTATCACAGAGGACACTTCCATTTAACCATAAGACGACAAGAATTTAACAAACGGACATTTACACCAAAATGATGCGTTGTAAATATATAGTAGGGTAGGTCCTTCCCCGAGCAATTAATCAGATAAAAATATTTTTTATGCTACCCTATTAGGATTTATTGAATTGCCAAATGATCAGTCCTGATAATAAGTTCTTACAATCACTTCATTATGCATTTCACAATATTTTAAACCGTATTCAAAAGAAACGTAATTTGATTTCTTCAATAAAATTAATTACTTATTTATCAACTCATTTTGTTCTTAAATATTTTTTTTTTTCTGTTGTTTTTTTCCTTGTTTATAATTATCTTTTCATGAAACTACTTTCTTTATAAATGTTTTTTTTATTTAAACGAAGTGGTCAAATAAAACGAAATAATAATTCGTAACCAAATAATTTTATTTGATTTTTTATTAAAATCATTAACTATCATGTTTTAAATAGCAATATTTACAAAAATCACAAATATTAGTGTAAGAAAAATACGTTTTCTTTGTAATACTAGGAATCAGATATGTTGTTAAACTTACGTATTTTTTTTTTGTTCATAGCATTAACTTTGTGGTCAAATATTTTAATTAATGTTAGTAAAATAGTTAATATAAGTAGTTAACTACTTACCGACTTTTTATGTCTACTGGTCAAATGTAAAAAAAATTACAATCAAATAATAAAAAAGGACTTAAATTAAGCAACGTGGAAGTGTTCCACATTAAAAAAGCGTTAAAAAATAATATTTCCCTAATAAATAATCAAATATCTTATTAAGAGAGCTCACTTTTTTATTTTAAAATTAACCAATCGAATTACGTTCAACCACTTAGCCCCTCATCTTCCTTACCCCTCCCCCACAAATTCTGCGACATGTCGCTAAATATTATTAACCTAATTTTAGTGCATGTTCAGACATGGTGGTGTTTGCATCCCCTTTAACTCTGTATGTAATTTATGTATTTTTTTGTAAAAACTAAATATACTACGGTGACGTTATAGGTGATAGTGTATTTTCGTATTTGCATGTTGTGTAGTGAATGTCCTGACGAAGCGGCGGGTACGTCTCGAAACCAGTAGACGTAAAAAGTCGGTAAGTGGTTAAATACTAATATTTACTAACATTATTATATTTTTTAATTTGAAAAGAACAAATATATGATAATATATTATTTAACATTTTACAACAGAGATGAAGAACATTCAAGAGAAGGTACTATAGAAGTCTAGGCATCTTCAGGGCTTATGACCTGTCAATGGCTGGTTTAAGTGGCCACTTTACACACTGTGTAACATTCACCATTCTGCCTATATTTGAACATCTATATTCCTTCAATTCTTTCATCTGTTGATGTTTGTGAAGTTAAAGAGCTGAAACCTTTATTTATGCGGGTGAGATTCATCTAATTGAATTATTTCACCTACATACTAGGCAATGCCTGAAAATATTATTTTTTCAATTTTTATACTTCTTCATGGACCAGGTAATTTATCAACAATATTTTGAGTTTGCCCAAATTTTTATAGACAAGGACTGGATTCGACTCCCTGGGGAGCTGTTTATATCAACATTTTACAACAGAGATGAAGAACATTCAAGATAAGGTAATATAGAAGTCTAGGCATCTACAGGGCTTATGACCTGTCAATGGCTGGTTTAAGTGGCCACTTTACACACTGTGTAACATTCACCATTCTATATTCCTTCAGTTCTTTCATCTGTTGATGTTTGTAAAGTTTAAGAGCTAAAACCTTTATTTATGAGGGTAAGATTCATCTAATTGAATTATTTCACCTAAATACTAGGCAACGACTGAAAATATTATTTTTTCAATTTCTATACTTCTTTATGGACCAGGTAATTTATCAAAAATATTTTGAGTTTGTCCAAATTTTTGTAGACAAGGACTGGATTCAACTCCCTGGAGATAAGCCCTGTAGATGCCTAGACTTCTATATTACCTTCTCTTGAATGTTCTTCATCTCTGTTGTAAAATGTTAATATAAACAGATCCCCAGGGAATTGAATCCAGTCCTTGTCTACAAAAATTTGGACAAACTCAAAATATTGTTGATATATTATTTAGGTTTATCTTTAAGATATTTTAACTACTAACCCACTTGATATCATTCTAACGAAGTCATCAAAATTGATAAAAATACCAATTAATTGATTTTGATATTTTGTGCATTTATACTATTTTAATTATAACGTTTAAATAAATGATTACTAAACGGTTATCTTAAACAGGTTTACAAAAACAAATAAGGTAATGGCATCAGTAATGGACTGCACCTTAGTTATGGACAAAAGTTTATTAAATCCTTTAAAATAAGAAATATTCAACATATTTTTATACTGGCAAAAATGAATCATAAACTATAGATATTTATCTATCAACCGGGATGCATATCGCGACAATCGGCTATTACGTTAAAAAATAGCTAGCATTTAAAGGCACCAATCGAACGGCGTTAGCGAAATTCATAATTTCTTGCAGAAATAATTAGTGAGGTGAGTAACTATTTTGTAATTAGTTGGTAGAAATTTTAGTAATTACTTATTGAAATATTAAATAATACGTTTTCTAGACATACCGTAGATACGAAATTAATCTAAATTCATACCTAGCTACTTGTATATTTTGTCAAATTTGAATGTTCATAACTGACTACCGATTTTCATCTTAGACCAGTGATGGACAAAATGTCCATAAATTGAGTCAAATAGTTTATCTGTGTTTTTATCGCAGTTACCTTCAATTTAAGTCTGTCGTGCCGTCTTTGTTGTACATTATGTTTGTGCTACTGATAAGTGTACGCAATTTAGTCATGGACATGGGTGTCCAATACTGGTTGTCCATAAGTGGATCTTAAATAAAGGTATATTTTGTGTTTTCTTTTCTAGCCATGGCACCCAAAAAAATATATACGCCAAAACAAATGGGACGTGCCGTAGATGCAGTGAACAGGGGGGAAGCAGTAGGGGCAGCGGCGTTAAAATATGGTCTACCACAAATAAATAACCCAGGAATAATTGAAAACAAACTTTTTTCTTTGTTTGAAATTAGTACAATGACGTTATCTATTGGAAACACCTTCAGATGGTCGGAAAAAACCGATAAGATTTGGTACAAAATAGAAGACATTGTGGAAAGGATAAATGATCCTGTACAGCAAAATAAAAGAGGTTTTTTTTAAAGTAATGAAGATGGAAAAATATTTACCTAATATCTATATGACCTAAAGAGATTTTGTTACTCATACGTCCAATGCTGGACGTCCATTACTGGACGTTGTCCATTAATGGGTGTCCATAATTAGATTTTGTCTGTCCATCACTGATGATTAGAAGTAACTATGGTTTTTCTATTTTTTTATTTAAACCTGTAACCCGCTATTAATTTTATTATTAAAAAAAGATTTCCAACATACCGTACTATCATTATTTCACATCGTCTGATTTCATTTTGTTAAAAATGGATCGTAGGGTTATGAAGTCTAAAAACATTTTCTAAAACTGTCCATCACTGGTGCCTTTACCTTATTAACTTATCTGCGCATAATGAATAACCTCGGCACATATAATAAAAACGAGGTCTTCGGTTAAATAACTTGTTAAGGTGATTCTGAACTAAAATATGAAATTAATTATTTATAGATGGTGCTTTTATATTTTTTTATTGAAAAATGACATTTTTACGTTTATTTTCAATGAAAATTTCACGAAACTTGGTTTGCGGAAACTTATCACTATATTGATTGTAACAAATACCATAACAATATAATTTATGTACTTTTCCCAAAATGATGTACAAACTGTTGGACATGGGGGTGCTTCATGAGTTACTCAGTGGGCGCCTTGTTAGTCCGGCTCTTTTGTCGGAGTTATCATTAAATGTCCCCGGCTACCGCACCCGTCACACGACAGATGATTTCAAGCCATGTAAATGCCTAGACTCGAAAATGGGGCCGAAAATACCAAAAACTTAAAGATAGATCGTCGTAAGTGTACCTTTGTAATCACTGGGGAAAATTTATCTTCATCTATGACGTTATGGTGAAGCTATGCCTTCCGATTGAAGCTAGGCCGTGGTCCCATGGCTAGTATCGCAGACTCCAGATCTGGAGATCCGAGATTCAAACCCCCTCTACTACAACTTATTTCACATTTTCTAACACGGGTTTTTGCTGCTAAAATAATGGTTCTGAAATTCAAATTATTATTTTTTAAATCTTAAGAACGCAAATATTATTTTTTCTTTTAAAAAATCCCGTTAAGGCTGTAGTCGGTAAGTTGAATCGTACGGTTTGCCGCCGAATGCGTAAAATATACCGCTTCAAGACAAAGCAATCAAAAAAAATATCCTGTTACATTGTATGTTCGTCAATTTTTACGTACTCTTCATACTTTGTTTGACAAAATGAGAAAGACAGAGATAGATAGAGTTTTTGCGTGACTATTTAATAGGTAAAATCTATAAATAGCACTCCTGACTAGCGTACTGCAGAGATAATGTAGAATTGTACAACTATCGGATAATCTGTGACATATGTTGATTTCTGGCTTCTGGGTAATTATGGATATTTGTATTTTCGAAGTTGACAGATAACACTGTTATGTTTTAATGAAAATGCACCATGTCACTAAAGTGAATGCCAAAAAAATAATGCACTTCATAATATTGTTTTCAAGAGAAAAATTATTTGATCTCATCAAATTACGTAAGTAAAAACATTTTTTGACAGTATGACATTTTATAATATTTTTCCTTTAAACTGATAAGTTTTTTTGAATTTGCACTTGATCATGTATTTCGTAATAAAATTGGAAAAATATGGTAGATAAATTCTAAAAAATTAACAACATATAATGAGAAAAGACTCGGCCAAATACCTAAAAATATTTTTATAGGTTAAGAATGTATTGTGTATATTATTTTAATTGATTTTATTTTCTTAGTTACTATTTAAGTTCAAAACCATGATAACTATCAATTAAGGTAAGCATTGCATTTAATCTACGTAAAATTTATAAATACATTTCATTCCAGGTGCAACAGACAAAAGAATAATGCAAAAGAATAAAGTCAAAAGGGTGCCTACCAACTTTTACACTAAAAACCTATAAAAGCACATTTAATCACCTATCTAAGAGTTGTGTATCAAGTTCTATATAGTAAAGCATGTATTCCACTCAGAAAATACTAAAAGGATGTCTACATAATCTTACATGAAAAAAACTAAAACGGTAATTCAAGCATTTTAAGAGTTTTGTGCATATAGTGGAAACCTTGTATTGACAAAATACTGTAAGCGATTATTTTAATATGCATTGAGAAAATATAAATATGCTAAATTACTTACATAATAGTTTTATTTCTATTTTTACACCTATGTGAGAGTGACGTAAAATATTTTAAAAATATATACAAGTGTTTTAAACCTTTTCGAAGTAAATAGAATTTTGGATAGATCATCATCCCTATCACCTATTGGTGCATAAGGCATTGCATTTGAAAACAAAATACAGCGTATTTAATAATATATAACATGAAGGTAAGATGATCAATCCTGCAGTCCCGTGCCAGTCCAAGGAGAATTAAATATTGCAACGTAAAAACACATAAAAAAAATATTTCACTTAACCCTGCCAGGAATTGATCGTGGGACCGCTTGTAAGTAAAAATAAACAAATTGTGGAGGAAAATTTCATTTTTATTGAAAAAATACTAAAGTGCAAATGGTTCAAAAATATATATTATTGGGAAGAACCAGTAAAGAATCCCAATATTTTTGATAACAATAGATCGCTAGTTATTTTATGAAAAATACATTGTGAAAAAGAACTAAGAATATATTTCATGTTACAATGGTCTTGATTTAGGGGGGACAGGTTCAATCAAAGTTGTGTATCTGGAAACAGAAATTAAAAAAATAATAAAAGCAACATCTACATAAATTTAAAAAAAAAAAACCATCATAGTTGAAAGAGGGCGGAATTTCTAAGCTGATTTAGGTAAATATTTTTCTGAAACTGGTGAGTATAATTTAACTTTTACTGGTTGATGGGATGTTTTCGTTAAACAGCTTTTTTTAACAATTTATGACTTTATTGGGGGCAACTTTTTTGTTTTCGATAGCCTCGAGAACATTTGGTGGATCTCTGATAGGCATGGATCGTGTAACTCGGGGGTCAACAAGCTCTGGAAGCAAACAGTTTAAATAAAAAGATTTTAATTTTATGTTGGGCTCCGGTCCACACTCCAAAAAGACATATATTTTTTTTAGTAATATGCAACTGTCCTTGAACTTGGTAATACCAATCGTGATTCTGATTTACATAATACTCGGTATGGTTTCTATTTCTTTTCCAAAACTTAATTTTACCACTGTCGATGGCGGTTTCAACAGTCATAGTCATATTAGAAGCAGACGATGGACATTTTATTTCTATAATGATACCGCCATGATCCGTACTAATGTTATCTGGTGTGGCGCCTAGAAAACAATATTCACTATCAATAAACAGCCCACACTTCTGAAATTTGATATTTTCTTGAAGGCTTAATTGGTTTAATGCGGTCAGTTCATAATCCTGACCATATTTAATAGAAAAAATATTACTTAGCGATTTACTATATGGCATACTTTTAACTAACCCTGAACAACTAATTCCTATTCTTCTTTTACAAACTTTACCAAACCATGACGCAGTGAGTAAATTTCTACACTTTTCTAACCATTCCCCACTATCTGATTGTAAAACCGTTCTTCTTTCTATCAAATTTCTTTCAGAATGATCGCCGATTCCATACCACTTGAAGATCCTGAGTAATTTTTAAAACATTCATGTTTTGGTGCCTCAATATTCTTATTAGTTGCTCTGGCACAAATCACACAGTATTTATTATAAACACCCATATATAGAACTTTCCCCGTACGAAACCCTACTATAGAAGCTGCGCCCGAGTTAGACGAGTAGTTGGTTTTGTATGATCTCTTAGACCAACACCCGTCAGCCACAACAGTTATCATTGGTATACCATTTTCATCAATTTCACCATTCGCAGTAGGCAGTTGTCCCTCTTCTTTCGTTGCCTCCTCCATAACTTTTAGTTTCGCAGTATCCCACCATTCACACACTTTCTTATTGATCTTCAAATACTTCTATTTACTCATGCAAGGAATTCCAACAGCAGCAGTCAACTCTTGCAAACCACTATATCCAGAACCGATACTCGATATTCCAGACACAAACGATTCATTTAAACTCATTTCATTCGATCTGTCCTTGCAACAATTTACAGAAAAACATAATCCACACATATTACATTTTAAATTTAATATAGAATTAAAGCCATGCAACTTTTCATCCACAATCACCATATTCGTTCCTTTGCAATCAAACATGGAAGAATGAGAAAATATTTCCTGGATTTTAGTGAAAAATTCCTGGATGTCCACAACTCTCCTGCCTTCCAACTTAAAGGGGTGTAATGGCTGTGCTAGCAGTTCTGGAACTAGCTGTTGCGCCTGAAATAATACAGATTAATTAATAATCATAATCCAATTTAGATCTCATTAGCTATTTTAATGTAAATACTTAAAATATTCCTACTTCGATATGAATACTAACCTGACAACCGTCATCTTCTAGAATATCAGTTGAAAGATATTTCGCTGGAACACCCTAAAACATTTCAATTTGCATATTACCCAAAAGGCAAATATAACCCTACTTATTGATAGTCAATATTTAGAAAATAAGGGTTATAATAATTATTATTTGTACTTTTTTATTGTGAATGCAGACAATTGGTAGAATTCTTTGTACTTTATTACTTAATTAATTATTGTACTTTATTTTTTTAAATATATAAGAGCGTATACTGTGACGCGTTTCGTCTTGTTAGGACATTTTCAAACGACGGAATGCGTCACAATATAAACTCTGGTCTTTTTAAACAAATAAAGTAAAATAAAAATCCAATAAACGTGTTTTATTTAGGGATACATTACCAAATTCAAACTTATTTGTACATTTAGTATTGTTTTGTAAAATGTTGTAGGAATTTTATTTATCTAAGTAAATAAGACAATAACTTACAGTGTATTCTCCACAGGCCTTAGTTAATTTGAGCTTTTTTGAATCCTAAAATAAGCAAATAATAAACTGTTACATTTATTTGTAATGGTGATACAATGATTTATGTAAATCAAATGTCTGTCCTTTGTATTCTTCATTTTAATACTAATAAATTAATCAAATCCAACTTACATTGCATTTCTCCTTTGGAAATTGGGATTGATTTAGTTTTCGTTTGGTTTTTTCGTTGGTTTTTTCGGCATTGTTATGATAAAATCGGTCACTAAATATTCCAAATTTATGGATTAAAGTATCACTCGTCTTTCATTTCTATAATAAAGTAATTCTGATTGATAGAAAATATTATTAGTCTGAGCCACAGACTACAGATATCTTATAGATACAGGCCGGCTAAGCAAAACGTCAAACCATCACAATGAAGTTGGCTGCGTTCGCGACATTGTAATAATTATATGGCTGTTTAGTGTACACTTTGTACATAGTACCTACCGAGTGCTGGTATGTCCTAGATAAATGTGCAATTTGATTCTGAATTTCTTTTTTTACCTTTCTTTTTTACTAATTTATTTTTCCATACTAAGAACTCGCCCTTATATTATTATTATAGAACAATATGAGAACATTCATTTTATCTTTTATGGTATTTACGAGAATACACACACATATACAGGGTGTTCTTTAAACCCTGTCACATCCGAAACCACGATGATTAGTATGGGCAAGAAGACATATTAGCATAATTTTTAAAATATTAAGAACAAAGAAAAATTTTAAAAATAAAATATTAAAAAAAACAAATGGTTGCTTACTTCTGCAGGGGAGAAGTGAGGGGAGCGCGGCGCAGTATCAGACTCCCCCCTTCCCCCTTCTCGTTTCTCCCCTGCAGAGGTAAGCAACCATTTGCTTTTTTGATATTTTTTTTTTTAAATTTTATTCGTTCTAAAAAAATATTTTAATGTGCCAATATGTCTTCTTGCTCATACTGATCATCGTGGTTTCGGATGTGACAGGGTTTAAAGAACACCCTGTATGTGTGTATAATGTATACATGTAAAATTATCTTTAACAATGGGAATACCTTGGTTTTAAAGTGGTGTTTTGAAAGTTTATGCAAAAAGGGTAGTATCCATTATATTTAGAATTTCTTTCCATCTTAAAAGAGGATGGCTAATAAATTTTCAGCAGTACATTGATAGTTGAATGAGATTGAAGCCTTCGGATTTTAATGATGGTATGAAATTCTGAATAGAGGAGAAAAGTGACTTTTATGTGAGGTGTGTAACCGAAATCTACCGAAGTTTAACGATTCCATTCTAGTAGACCCGAGTGTAAAATTACAATAAAGGTCTTCTGGGTATTTTTTTATTATTTATTAGTATCGTGTTACGGGCAGTTTTATCTGTAAAGGGGTTGCTGTACATCGGAGGCATAATTTACAGGAGAGGAGTTTATTAATCCCTTTCTCCAATTTCTTATCGATTTGCCTGTATTGGGTTTAATCCTGTATTATTGAGTACGAAAACCAGACCAATCCATACTACTGGCACTTGGAGAGCTTCTCTTCGAGGTATTTGTATGTACACAATATATTAAGATATAAATATGTATGTTGGTATGATTTGTGATGTTTATTGTATGCATATCGGTAGTTTTTGCCATTGAACCACATTACTTTACCAGAAATTTCAATATTTACCTTAATTATTAATTTCCTTATATTCTTATAAGCAGAATGTAAACATCTCTGGACTCTTCATGACAGACTGTCCAACTGTCAAGAATTTTACAGAACGTTCTGTACTTCAGTAAATATTTTGGGGTATATTCCAGGGTTATTTGCAACTATTTTCCGTAGCACGCCAGGAGTCCCGTGAAGTTTAATTGATGTTCTGCAAAAAATTGGAGTAATTCTATTCGAAAAAAACTCTTTCACAATATTTTCTCAAAACCAGTAAGGACGATTACTTGATTAGGAATCCGTTTTCTGTAACAGATAAAGTAGGCTTAAGTGCAAGTGATAATGAAAATCCATTTGATTTAATCAGTGACTCTGATTTGAAACAAAAATACAAAGATTGAATGATATCAGAACACGATAAAATAGTATCAGAACGAGTTTGTTGGAAGAGTACACCAATGTGACAAAACAAGCTATCATTGTTGTACTTCCGTTTCTACAACTTATTTATATGAACTGGGATTTTTTAATTATGCTGCAATAATGTCAAAATACAGAAACAAGCTTAATGCTACAACAGATGCATGTAAAAATATAACTAATGTGCCTGATATTAAAAAGATTTGCGATTAAAAACTCTAAAAAAAGTCGTCGAGATTTTTATTCGCTCATATTTTTATGAAAAATAGTTATAATTACAAAATAAATAAAATAAAAAATTAACATTTTTAATTTTTATTTTTACTATTATGAAATTACCCAAGTTTTCCATTAAAATCATTTTTAAAAAACACCTGCAAAAACTTCGCGAAATAGGTAATATAATTTATCTATTAAAAATTGCCTCTTGTTCAATTAAATGTCCTGAATGACTATCCAAACTCTCTAAACACTTTGTATCCCGGAGCCGTGAAAACACGTGATTATATAACCATGTGTTGTATCCCGGTCCCGTGTTTTCACGTGGTTTTCCAGCTGTCTAAAAAAGTGCGTTTAATTGACATCTAGTGACTTTTATTAGTAATTTTTAGCTGCTGGTAAAACCACGTGAAAACATGGGACCGGGACACAACGCGTGGTTATTGTAATCACGTGTTTATACGGCTCCGGGATACAAAGCACAAAAAAGGGAGTGAGACCCTGTATATGTGCAAACATTACAATGCGCAATGCGCAATGTGGCTCTCCATAAAGGCCAATGTTGGCAAAACTATCATACAAAAATGACTTATTTGATTATTTCAAATAAATCTATGAAGTTTAAATTGATTTAACTGAGTATTTTCATAATTATAACACTTTTAAGAAACCCTTCACAAAGCATGAAATTTCACAAAAATGGGCCGGGCACAGGGTAAATTCTATGTGTATTCGGCCGGTACTCAAAGTGTTAATGTTTCTCAAAAAGTGTTTAGGAAAACCCTTTTCTTCATATTCCTTTTGTTTTATCTAATTATAGGAAAAATTTATATTTATGGCGCACTTACAATAATTTTAATGTTATAACAAAATCATTAAAGAAAAATTTATTTGCCAATAATCATAATGACGTGCGGAATTCGCTTTCCAAATAATTTGTAGTGTTTTTTTTCTTTCAGATTTAGATTACTATTAGTTTTATGTTTGAGAATATTAAATACTTTATCTTGCTGTGGTGCTACTTCTGAAAACCTGTAATAGACTTTTTTTTATTTGTTTTGTTTTTTATATATGATAAATGTAGCTATTGGTTATCCGAATAAATAATAAAGTTGATAATTTCGGATTTGCGTTGCTAAAAACTCTGTTTTATTTTTATGAGAAGAAGGCATAATGAGTCTTAATGACTTGCTCAAGAGGTAGAATAGAACATATTTTGGAAGAATCAGAGTGGTTGGTAAGGCCGTTTTTGATCATGTGTCACAGCGTAAATTAATGCTAATACCTGTCTCATTTTCTCTCGCCAAATTCAATCCTTTCCCTTTCGCACCTACATGAAGATTCCGAAAAACAAATTAACACCTATTTTCTGTCACCTGAAGTCAGTGTCCGCTTCGACCTCGATAGAGGTGCGTATTTAATCGCTAATCGCTTATCAACGGAAATAATGTTCGAAACACTAGTTTCCAAATAGAGAATCATCAAACAAAATTTGTAATCTGCAAGCTTGTTTCAGTACTAAAAAACCACGCCTGGGTTTAGGATTCAAAATATCATCATTATCATTCTCTTTATTCACCTAATGGTGCCTAGGGCACTGAATTGGTACACCAATCGCAACGTATCTTGATCATATTTCGCTACATGAAGGTAAGATGATCAGTCTTACGCTTCTGGTACCAGTCTAAGAAGTATAAAATATTATTGTGTGAAAATTATGTAATGGTCAGCGCGTTTGCCTATCATGCAAGAGGTCTCGGGATCGATTCTCGGCATGGTAAATATGAAATATTTATTGAAAAGGCGATTTAAAATAACGTGCACTTTTTTGTACGGAGGAATAAGCTGAGGTAATGTGTTATTTTCATCGTTTACTGAGAACGGGCTAGGCGCTGGGCGCACTTTATATATACATGTGGTTGTGATTTATAATAAAAAACGTAAACTGGTTTCTTGATTTACTAGTAATGACTTAGGACTTAGGATATAGAGATTTTGGTATTATTTATGTTTTCTCTGTATATTTATTGTTTACTTTTAAGACTTAAAAAGCACACATTATGATAAAACTATAATTACTTTTTAATATTATTACAAAATACATAATTTACTGCCTTAGAACGGGGAAGCTATCCCTAGTTAGGCAGTTTAGATGAACCAACAGCAAAAATAAAAAAAATTATATGTTTACTTTTACTACGTAATTTAATTTATTGTATAAATAATTACTTGTTAATTGCTGTAATAAATATTAAAAAATAAATACATAAAAAATATAAATAAATAAATATAAACAAATCTTGTTGTAATTATTATGTACGCTTGCCTATCCAGAGATTACTTAAACTTGATATTATTATTTATATCACTACAGAGATGGGTAGAATTTTTGTTTCAAGATTATGGATATTCGAGCGTTTACAGGGCTTATGACCTGTCATAGGTTGGGTTCAAGTGGCCACTTTTATGTAGAATTCTACAACATTCCCCATTCCGCTTATTAGCGAATATCCATATCGGTGACATTTTTTGGTTTTTGTATATATGTCATGAAACAAGGAAAGCTTTCGCTAGCGCGTTTGGAGCGCCATCTATGTATTTGATATTGAGGTTTTAAGTATATCGAATATCTATAATCTTGAAACAAAAATTCTACCCATCTCTGTAGTGATATAAATAATAATATACCTACTCCCCCTTGGGATAAAACCCAGAATTGTGTGTGTATAAATATGTAAATATATATACACATACCAAAAATAATATTGTGTAAACTTGATATCTTTTGCTGATTAATATTAAAGAAAGACTTTTATTATTGATAGAATAATTTATTGGGTCATTAAGCCATATTGTGTATAAGTCCATATTGTTTTAATGGTTTTATTTATTTGAATTTCTTTCCATTAAATTTGTATTCTTGGATTAATTTATTTTGTACTTGCTATCGCTATGTAGTTTATAGTTTATAATTACCATATCTGTGTATTTATTGTTGTGTTAAAGCCCGCTAGGGCGTTTAAATAGATAAATAAAATAAAAGAGATGGTAAAAATAAGAAAGGTAATATGAAAAACGTGTCTAAGCAATTGTGTCGTATGATTCAACATCTATTATCTTTTTTTTTGCTTCTTTCTGTGATTTACTCTGAATATTATGCTATTGAAGAATGATATTATCAAAATGTGATTCACTTTCTACATTCTCAGCTGTTTTTTAGCTAACTAATAGCTAGCATTTCATTCGTAAATCGTAACATGCGAATGTGAATTTAATACACGAGCAGTCAAGGATATAATCGGCAGAAATCGTTTCCGAATAATACATGGGTGTATTATAATAATAAACGGCATATATTGAAGCCTTTTCATCAAGATTAGGTACTTAAAGGTCAAAAATAAGCAAGTACACGGATGTTCAATAAAGTTAGAGGAAATTCATCATTATCATCATCGTTTTTTTATCCAATTTCTCGTAGGGCTGAACTCTCTCATTCTGTGCGTGTAATAGGCCAGATTCCAGGGTTCCCTAGGCGAGTGCTTTCGACTCGATGGCTGCTCCCAGGTAAAAGTCCCGAGTGAAGAAATCGACTGGGTATAAGTCCACCTCGTTGTGTAGTGGTTGACGCGTTCGTCTACTATTCTTTCTCAGACCCCGGGTTCAATTCCTGGCAGGATGGACAAAAAATATTGATTTTAAAGGTTGTTTAAACTTAAATATTTTATTTGTTACCGGACTCGCACCTGAAGGGTAAGACTGATCATCTTACTTTCATGTAACAAATGATAAAAATTACGCTGGTTTACTAATTAAGTTTCCTATACATCACTTAGTGCGGAAAGGGGATTGATAATTGAACGTAGTTATACAGAAAGCAGCCAGCCATAGAAAAGTGAAACTGAGATAATAGCACATTTGTAAAAATATTGAATAATCAAATATACACAACAGTTGGAATGTTTTTGACTTTGACAAATGATAAACAATGAATATATTAGTTTTTATTAAATATTATTAGTATTCATAATATCCAAAGAATAATATAATGTTTGTTATTGCTCACTTTAATGTATTAAAAATGTTTTTAGTAAACTTTTTACTAAATTAAAATAATCGTTTTCATTGTACTTCCTACTCCCTACCAATCTCTGTAAAAAAACGCCTAAATTGTTCATTTGTGACAACCCTGTTTTATAAACATCTGGAAACGAAAAACGTCTTCACTAAACAAACGACCACGCCTCCTTTTCAAAAATTCTTACAAACTTTGGAATAGTACGGACTCTAAGATATATATACTCTAAGATTATTACCGTTTTTTGTATGAAAGTTGCCTGTCTGTTTTTAATAGAACTTAGAATTGACCTTGCTGCACCTGATAACACCAATATCTCATTTTTTTTAAATTGTGGACTGACTGCTTTCTGCATAACTACGTTTATTTTTATTATGGATAACTTCTATTGCGCCATTTTCGTATTATAATACCTTAAGGGCGCTTTACAAAGTGATGATATAAATTAAATTATGATACACGCGGTTTGAATAATATATTCGAGTGCAAAAAACTTACCCCTTTCCAACAATAGAGATATGGTTTTCTTCATGGTTTCATAGGCCAACACGCAGGCGAAAGTAACATTTAAACCAAGCATATGTAGATCACCGAAAAAGCTAAACCTGAATATGGAAGTAGTACGGTGTATGTTAGAATGATGTATTCGAAATTTGAATTAACAATATATTGAGTTTTTCCAAATTTTTGTAAACAAGCACTGGATTCAACTCCCTGGGGAGCTGTTTATATTAACATGACACACAACAGAGTTGAATAACATTTAAGAGAAGGTAATATAGAAGTTTTGACATCTACAGGGCTTATGACCTATCAATGGCTGTTTTAAGTGGCCACTTTACACACTGTGTAACGTGTAACATTCGCCATTCTGCTCATATTTGAACATCTATATTCCTTCAATTCTTTCATCTCCATGAAGAATGGTCCATAAAGAAGTATAGAAGTATAGAAAAAAAAAAACATTTTCAGGCGTTGCCTAGTATGTAGGTGAATTTTTTAATTTTTTTTTACAATAAACATAATAATAAAACAGAGTATTAAAGTTAATTTAATTAGATGAATCTCACCCGCATAAATAAAGGTTTCAGCTCTTTAACATCAACATCAACAGATGAAAGAATTGAAGGAATATAGATGTTCAAATATGGGCAGAATGGTGAATGTTACAGTGTGTAATGTGGCCACTTAAACCAGCCATTGACAGGTTATAAGCCCTGTAGATGCCTAGACTTCTATATTAACATATCTTAAATGTTCTTCATCTCTGTTGTAATATGTTAATTTATTATAACATTTATTGAAGTAGATACTCATCACTATTTGTTACAAGGAAAACAACTTAAAACCATGTCCTGTCTAATGTTTTCAAGCAGTAACATTCTCACGTGATAACATTGAAATATTATGTCCTGTGTTTATATTTATTTATTTATTTATAGTTAAACAAATATTCTACTTAAACACTAAGGATAAATCAAGCAAGCGAAGGAGTGTGGTATAGGTGTGCGGTATGCGGTAAATATATATATATATATATATATATATATATATATATATATTACCATTCTACACGATTTTAATTAAATTCAACCAAAGTGATGTATTTTGTCATATTTATCAAAATTGGAAAAAGGGAATTACGATAATAGTTAGGTCTCTTCAATAATAAACGAAATGTTTGTGGTTAACTGTGTAAAATCAACAAAAATGTTGGCCGCGTGGTGTAGTGGTGAGCGCGTTTGCCTAGCGTGCGACAGGTCTCCGGTTCGATTTCCGACATGGTTAACATGAAATATCTGTTAAAAAATATGTTTTTACATTAGAATATTTTAAAGTCCCTGGACTGATACCTGAAGCGTAAGACTGATCATCGTACCTTCATGTAAGACCAAAATTATGAAGAAACGCAGCGGTTGGGGTACCAATGCAGTGCCCTATGCACCATAATATGCTGAAAGGGAGTGATGATGATGATGATGAAAATGTCGTACCCTAGGCCCTATTTAAAAAAAACGCAATTCAATTTTTGAATACATCATTCTAACATACACCATGCTGCCTGTAAGTAGTTGACTTCCATATTCAGGCATGGCATTTTTCGATGATCTATATATGCTTGGTTTAAATATTACATTCGCCTGCGTGTTGGCCCACTATAGATAATAAAAATATGAAGAAAACTACATCTCTATTGTTGAAAAGGGGTAAGTTTTCTGCACTCGAATATATTATTCAAACCATGCGTATATCATAATTAAGTTTATATCTTTATATAATCACTTTGTAAAGCGCCCTTGAGGTATTATATTACGAAAATGGCGCTGTATAAGTTATCCATAACAATAATAATTATCAATCACCTTTCCGCACTAAGTGATGTATGGGAAACTTCGTTAGTAAACCATCGTAATTTTTATAATTTGTTACATGAAAGTAAGATGATCAGTCTTACCCTTCAGGTGCGAGTCCGGTAACAAATAAAATATTTCATTTCAAACAACCTTTAAAATCAATATTTTTGGTCAATCGCACCAGGAATTAAACCTGGGGCCTCAAGAATAGTAGACGAACGCGTCAACCACTACACAACTAGGCGGACTTATATCCAGTCGATTTCTTCACTCGGGACTTTTACCTGAGAGCAGCTATCGAGTCGAAAGCTCTCGTCTAAGGAACCCTGGAATCTGGCCTATTACATTCCGTTTTGTTTGCCGTCTACTACGCAATGGTACATTCCCACTTATCCTATCTATCATGTATATGGGGTTTCATCAGCAAAAATCAGATCTCGGAGATACAAGTTCTTCAGAACAGAGCTCTGGGAAACATTCTTGGACTGAAATTCCCATGCCAAAGATATTTACGGACAGACAAAAATACTTGCTTTCAAGATGATGCCACTGCATGACATAAGCAATACTATTCTGAATATCATAAACTTTTCTGCTCACACAAATTTAAAATACACTTTTGGTCATGATATTCACAACTACAATACGCGTAGCTCAAGGGAATCTTCACGTATCTAAGTTTTGCTCAACGAAGTTCGGCAAAAGGTCTCTGAAAAATATTGCCCATTCCGAATTTAATAATATGCCCAATCAGCTCAAACACGAAAAATCGAATAGCAAATCCAAAAGTGTCGCAATTAAAAAATATTACCTTAATCTCTTTGATAATGATAGTTATTAATGTTATTTATATAGGTGGTGCAAAGTACTGTCCTTCATGTTTCTTATATAATGTTTTCTTACTATTTCGGATGTATTAACTATGAATGATAATTTGTATTGTCACAAAAATGTTTCCTTTTTATGTACGGTCCCAAATATTTTTTTTAAATAAATCCTGGGAGTATTATATCTACAATTTGTATGTAGGGTCCATAGTCCATAATCGATTACACACACGTATTAAATTAGTTCACCCGAAGTAGACTAATGACCGACGATGCAATGTCATCATTTTCTATCGAATCCAATACATACGTATAATGCAACTCTATGAGTATTGCACATGAAATCGGAGGGCATCGTTCTGCCGTACATTAACATCGTCCCTATCATGAAGAAATGAACTACAAAGGAACGTCGTCTATAAATAGACCATAGGACGCAATGTCAGTCAGTCAGCCCAACAAGTTCAGTTCACTTCAATCCAGCTCGACGACATCACTCAATTCCAGCATGTAGTTCAAGTGCAGTCTCTTCAACCCAACATCGCCGCTACGCTCGTGCTACACAACCAAGTGCCGTATCTTATTCGCCATGTAATAATTACGCATTAAACAGCAAACTCGCATCTTCTCTGTCAATCTCTAACTGGGGTAGGAACTCCAAAACTCAACTACCTAAATCCTACATGTATGTTTGTGTTTTTTTACTAAAAAAAATTTTTTTTTAATCAAAACGAACTACTTTGAACGACGTTACTAGTTCTTCTGCCAATAAACCAATGATAAGAGAGTTGATTGTGATTGATTTCCAGTTTACGGTAAGTCAACTATCCAATCAGCAGAACTCACCGAGAAGAAGGGGAAGAAAACTTGAGACGTCTCACTCGGAGTAATTTCAAAAATTCAAAACTTTAAAAAATCATAGCGCTGATAATACAATACTTTTTTTTATTTTTTATTTTGGCCTAGTTTAATAGTGTATTAACAAATAAGAAAATATTTTTAAAAAACGACTGAACTTCCTTATTGTATTTTTGATCCACCCAGGCACGACGACCATACCTTACATGGAATAAAAATGATCCAGTACAAGCCCAGTGCCCTATGACCACTGGACCCGGAGAGGAATATGACGATGAAAATGATATTATATGATATCATTAGCTTGCTGCATACATACAGCTTAGTTTATGTATTTTCAAACATGCAAAGAAATGTATAAAAAATAAATGAAGAAAAAATAAAAACGAGTATAAAATTACTGCGCATATAAAATAAAATGCTCAACCAACGTTAGTGATGTGTATTTGCAAAGATGCAAAGTGCAAGTTTTACATGAATCGTAAATCAATAGTTCTAGAGCAAATAAAATGAGAATGAAAGAAAAGTCTAAAAGATTGTTAATGGTTAATCGGAAAGTTCAAGCTGTTTGAGTAATACGTAAATTGAACGTAGTTATGCCGAAAGCAACCAGTCCACAATTTTGAAAAAATAGATATTGATATTATCGGGTGCAGTAAGGTCAATTCTATGTTCAGCTAAAACAGCCAGACTGCTTTCATACAAAAAACTGTATTAATTACTTTCTGAAAATTGTGTCAATCACAAAATGGTATTTCTCAATTTGCAGAAAACACCCACAGCACTAGAAAAATCTTATGGCACTTTAAAAATCATTAAAACTGATCAAATACATAATAAGATACGAATACGAATAGATAGCGGGCTTTTGATTCCCACGTGGCCCCAAATCGAGAAATTTTAGTTTGAATAAAACACTAATCTTGGCAGTTAACATTTAGGTATATTTTATAATGAAAACGAATATTCAACTGTGGTTTTCTGTTGGGATTAAGATAAAATTGTAATTACGGTTACATAATAATATCGTTGTGAATCTCCAATATGACAGATCTAATGATCGTGGAGTAGCGGATAGCCCAAGGGAAATATGTGTGCTTGATGATCAAATAATTCATTTCGAATATTCCTTCGACCAAAAAGCAATGAATGTGACATTTAATATCCCATCAAGAAGATGTAAGATTTTTTTTTTAAATACTACATGTTCAGAAATCGATTTGGGTTAATTTATTTTGTTATACAGCTATATTCTGGTTGTTTAATATGCATACTTATTTTTAAACAATGGTTTCTTTTTTCAGCGGTAGGATTACAAAAAAACAGTTTGCGACCACACACATGAACACACGGTTAATTGATTTCAAGGTATGCGGTGATGTCGCTAACACACCTCAGTACCTTTCCGCGTTCCTTCCAAGTTACCTTTTATTATAATAACTATGTTCTAAACAAGTAAAATAATGTATACATAAAGCTTTGAAAAGATAAAAATTTAAAACAAGATTTTGGGAAGGCAGTGATAAAGAACTTCTAATTAATGTGGAAAATAACTCAATTATCGATCGATAATTTTTTTATAAATATTTTATTCCATTCTCTCAAAAACAAAACTCGTTTCTTGAAGTTGATAGAATGTCGTGTTTTAGTGGTTTAAAATAAATTTATATTTATCGAATCAATGTGAATTAAAAACAAGATAATTATTTTTTACAGTCAAGCAAAACCACGTATTTATTTTACAGACGAATGTACGGAACATACATAAGTTAGGTCATAATTTGCGTAACAACTAATTAGTCCTTTGGTCTTTGACTTTTATCGTCACGAATATCGTCGAATTATCATCACATATTTATAATTTTATTTAAATGTAATTTTTCATTTAAATCATCATTTTTATCAGATATTGCGCACTTGCTTTTGAGAAAAATATAATATTTCAATGTGAAGTCTTTACTAGTGAAATTATAAAGTGATTGTGTCTCAATGTATTTAAATTTATTTACTATCGAAAGATATTTTAATGCTTAGTTTATTACTTTTATGTGGCAAAATACGTTTCAATCATTCAATTTATGCTTAAATATACTGATTTACAATTCAATTCGCTATTAATTGCCAAGATAAATAACTTGCTAATATTATATGCCATATATTATATGTTATATTGCGTTCAGAAAGCTTATTTTGAGAAAGTTAAAAAAAAAAATTATAATTATTGATTTATACATTTTTTTTAACATATTGGGTTGATGCAAAAGTTATGACCGTTTTTTATGATCCTAGGTAAAAAAAATTTTTCTTCAGAAATGATGAATAGTATCTTCTTTCAACTGATTCCATTGTATAAAAGATGCTTTTTTTCTACTTTCTATTTAGTTTCGGCCTGGCCAGAGTACAGTGAACAGCCCTTTTATTTTTTCAAAATGTCGATCGATAAAGTGCATTTACGTCATTGTTTACTTTATGCATTCCGTAAAGACAATACCGCGAGTGTGGCAACCGAAAATAGATGTCATCAAAGTTCGACAGGTACGAAGATGGTTTACAAAATTCCGATCTGGGGATTTTTCACTAATTGATAAACCCCGTACCGGGCGGCCATTGGAGTATGTTAACGACAAGTTAAAAGTCATAATTGACAACAATCCACTCCCAACCCCCAGGGAGATCGCGTCGATGATGGGAGTCAACCAAACAACCGTATTAAGACATTTGAAGCGAATGGGGATGGTATCGCGGTGCGGCGTTTGGACACCTCATCAATTGTTGGCTGCTAATTTATTGGATCGTGCATTGCTTTGAGTGCGAGACAAAAACATGAACCTTTTTGCATCGTTTGGTAACGGGAGATGAAAAATAGGTCGTGTACAACAACGTGACAAGAAAAAGACATTGAGCTATACCTGGACAAGCCCCATTAACAACTTCGAAGGCCAAATTCATAAAGTAAACAATGTCGTAAATACACTTTGTTGACCGACATTTTAAAATAATACAAGGGCTCTTCACTGTACTCTGGCCAGGTCAAAACTGAATAGAAAGTAGAGGGAAAGCATCCTTTATACAATGGAATCATTTAAAAGAAGATACTATTCATCATTTCTGAAGAAATTTTTATTCCTAGGATCATAAAAAACGGTCATAACTTTTGCATCAACCCAATATATATGTCTATGTGTATTTATCTAATGCCTAGTACCTATATTCTGATATTTTTTCAGTTATTGATAAAATTATGGTCATACGCAAAATCTTCTAAAAATACCAATTATTTGTTGAATTTAACTTAATAAATTACATAAGAGGCCTACCTAGATCATCTATTTATAAGTAACAATTCAGCGTAGGTAGATTTGTCTTTATATTTTAACTCAAAGGATTCGTAACGAACGGGTTTTCCGACTGGTCCAAACAAATATTACGAGCACTTTCATATAATATAAAACCACAATCGTTTCTTAACACAATCATAATTATTATGTTATATATCCACTGATTATGAAACCCGTGGGTTTATTTAATCGCTAAATACAATATTATCTTACGGTATTCATAATTTGCCTGTAACTGTTATTGACAGATAAATAATTATAACTTATATATTATTACTACGAAATGTAGTCGCAGAACTTTTGCCTTCAATGTTTAGGAGGAATGTTGGCCGTAGATAAAATATTATTGATCCTGTTTCTTATTTATTTTATTAAATATCATACTAACCGGAACATAAAACATTGGTTTTACAAATTATTCATCATCACAGGGTTATGGCTAAAGAAGATAGTAGAAAGTACATTTTAAGCGAACGTTTATATCAATTTCATCAAATTAATTTCCAAATACGAGTTGTTGAATATCAACCCGCATTGCTGTCTCTTTTATTATAACGTTATTGTTTAAGGAATAATATTATCTCTTTGACATAAACTGATTTATCTCTTTGTTTTCTAAATATCTATTAATATCTACAAATTCATGTTTGTGGAGTTTCAATGAATATACTTCAAAGAGTCAAACATTTGTTCATGAGAATAACGAACAAAAAATGTTACCGTATTTTGAAATGATATGTTTTTAAAATGTGATAAAACTTGGATAATTACAACCATTTTATTATACAAAATTGTGTGAAAATCATCGTGGAATAATCTTTACAAAGTGTCATGACAAACGGAATGAATTCTAAAATGCTGGTTCTTAATTTCGAAAGTGAAATTACGGGTATTAACACGACAGGAATATCGGGTAGAAACCTTCGATTAGAAAGCGAAATTAAATATCCTGAATGATTGAATACATGAAACTCGATAATCCAGTAAGTTACAGAGTAATTCGTCCCATTAATCTACATACATCTATATGAGATAAATCTATACCTGGAAGATGTACTGATGATATTGCATGTACTATGTACATCGAGAGATATCATCTCTTTACTAAACTGGTGTGACATTATAAACCACAATGGTTCCATTTACGTACTAGCTCCAGATGCCTGGTGTAATCAGCATCCGTAATTATAGATGACGGTGGGCGTAAATATGATAGCTGGAGTAAGGTAGCATCATGCCAATACGACATAGTCAATACAAGTGTTTGGTGAGAGTGGAAACAAGAAGAGGAAGACGTTTCAGAAGATCACAAGTATGCTTGCACTTGGAGAACTCTCGAGCCCAGGTTATTGATTGCATAATTTATTTACTGTACCTAATTCTAATTGAAATACCAGTTTTCGCATTTTATTAATAGGAATTTAAACATCAAATATTTCATTAATTTATTTGTTTTGATCTAAACACGAGTTTCCCAGTTATTCATAATACATACTCATAAATTATTCTGGCACAATTAGCAATAAGTGCAAAAATGATGTGTTTAAGATGCTTTTCTATGTACAGCGACTTTATGCATTGAAATATTGGGCTTTAAAATCATTTAAATTTTACATATTTTGCAAAGTAATAAACTCGAAAATTAATCGTTAATCATTGGAATAATTGACCCGAAGAAATGATTAAATACGGAATTGTTAAAAACATAATGAATTATTCTGAAGATAAAATAAGTTTTATGGAAATATTATTGCTTTTTATACAAGCGTGCCTATTGTACACTAATAATCCAAAGAAGACCACAAAATTATAGCGTAGCAAACCATAGTTATAAAAAAACTATCATTACTTTAAAAAACTGTCTTAAGTCACTCACTAATCCCGATTTATTATAAATATAGAAAACTAGCGTTCAACTGAAAATAAAAAATGTAGAAATATAAAATGGCTTCCTTTCGAATATTGATTAAATAAGTGCACTACATTTTAAAGGTAAATTAATTATTTTTATTATTTTTTGCGGGTTATATTTATCTGATATAAATTCCAAGGCTACCCGTTAGCATCGCGACGCGTCATGTTTAAAACAAACAAAGGCGTCGCGAGTGTAATGACACAAAAAAGGAATGCCTTCGATTCCCTTGTCCATTAAGCAATATTTTCTTCGTGTCAAAACAGCCCTTCAAGGTCGTCGGGTGATTGATTAATGTTCGGTTTACTATTTTAAATCTGTCACAAGTTATGAACACTTCTACTCCAAAGGATAACCTATTTTTACCGTACTTTTTGAACGGGTTTTATGATTTAAATTGATTTATTACATTTGATTATAGTTGCGACCCAACAGATGAAACTTCTGAGTCTTATAAATCTTTAGAAACGTAGTGAAAAAAAAACATTCAAATTAGACAACTTAAAAATTTTAGAAATTGAAAAAGCGATAAACAATAACAAAAAAAAAACAATCAAATATACGTTATTTCCTATAATCCACTTTTGTCTAGTTTTATAAATAAAAATCGAATTTGAACCCCCCTCACCCCTCACCACACACCTTCGAAAAAAAATACTACATGGTACGACTGACTTATTAACATCAGTAATAATAAAAAATATTTACTAGCTCTAATATATACAATGTGATAAATACAAACAAATATATTTTTTTATTTAAAACAAATGTAAACACGGTTAAATGGCGAACTTATTGCCACTAGCAATTATATCTTACAGTCTGACCAAAAATAAAATAAAATATTTTTTTAAAAATAAATTAAATAAGTAAATACATAAAAAAGTTAAGAAAATACATACAGTGAAAACATTGTATTATTTTTGCTGTCTATATCTTACGTTATTTACATTTAATACATTTTCATTTTTTCAATTGCATCTTCCAAATATTCATTTATAGTATACATGAAACATTTATTTACTAGAAACACTTTTAACACTCTTAAAAAAATTTAAAACAATTTATTTCTTTATTTTTTTTGGGAAGCTCATTATAAATTTTAATGCATGTACTCGGGTTCTTCTTTGTATTAATGATTGTTTCTTCAATGGAATTTTTGGTTTACTTTTATTCCTGGAGTTATGAAAGTGGATTTTTTCTCGTGTATGTACTAAAATATTCGGGTCTTGATTTAACAATAAGATTAAGTCCCATTACATAAATACCCGTCACATCATCTCTCATATGTTTAGATTTAATCTTTAGTAGTAAGTATGTACTTGAATTGAAAAATAGGATAATATTTATTTCTAAAGTTTGCCTTGATAAGGAAGATTGGGTAGCTTCGAAACCGATCAGTAATAAAAAAGAAAATAAATAGTTAAAAACGAATTTATTTTATTTTTATTTTTATTTCAGAACCTCATTTCGCGTTGAATTATTTTCATTGTAAAAATATCAACGTCTCAAAGACTATTCTTAATTCTATGGTCTCACATAATAGTAAGTGGTTGATCTAATAAGATAATAATCATGGTTTTGTGTAACTATCATTGATTCATGTCAATGATTGTTTTCGTTATAATGAATATAAGTAAGCTCCGTGTTGAATTTATTAAGTTGTTACATAATAGCTCGCAAAATATTAATCAATTAACTTATTTATTGAATAATGTCATGATTTCTGAAAAACAAAGGGTAGAAATCATTACTTACAAAACCACACTCACCAAGGATGGGACACTAAAAATAAAATAAAATACTTAAACTCATTAAAATAGCATTATATCAACTCATTAGTTAACCCAAAGGAAATTTTTTTGATAATGATCCTTAAGATAAAAATAACTTTATTTAACTTACTTACATATAATTTTGAATTATCCATCCTTACCTCTGTTTTGTATAAATACATTTAACTTTTTAATAAAGATACCAGTCTTGAAGATGTCGCGAAATCGATGAAACCGGTCACTGGATATTCCAAATTTGTGGATTAAAGTATCAATCGTGTTTTATTTATATAATAAATGTCACTTACATAATGAAATCTACCTCAGTTTTCCATTAGAAATCTGAACTTCAAAATTGTCATAGTGACTTAATATTTTTTTTTTTTAAGTATTTAAATTACAAAGTTACTTATGCAATAGGGAAATATCCTCTTTTACAACTTGAAATTTATAAGGGTCAATGAAATACTGCAGAGTAAAAAACAATTTTTTACTACTTATTAGTAACACACAAAATATTTTTAATTGATTTATTTTTTAATTCCCACAAAAACGGTGCATTGCATTAGCCACGCCCCTAATACGTCACGATTTGTGTAAATTTTGAGCTTTGTTTGTAACCGTTTAAATTTAGATAGAACATCGTTACGACTCTTGACGTCACAATTATCAAGGCCAAATATGTCACGTTCTTGCACGGACATATTTTTTAATAATATCTTTTTTAAAGTTATGTATGAAAACATTTCTTCACGATATCCATATTGAATTGAAAAATACAATTAATTTTTCTAAATGCATTTGATATATTTTATCGGTATTCGTAGTATGTGATATTTCCCTATTACGTTGTCATGTTTTACAATTATTTTTGCAAGTCTAAAATTACACAATTTAATATTTACAACATTCTAATTTTAGCATAATGAGTATAATATTATTTACTTATTATATTGGCTAGTTTTCAACTAAGTTTATTTTAAGTTTGAAACCATAATATAATTTTGTAAATAAAAAGGTTTTCATGAATGGTATTAAAAAAGTTATTTTTATAATACCGGCTTTGGTTAGGAGATAAAATTAGCAATTCTGATCCACGAATCTGGCCGATAGTATTCTTTAATAAAATTCGTATTATAATAAAACCAGTGTACAAAAATACATCAGCATATTATTCACAGGAGATAAAGTTTTAATTAAATAGACGAAAAATGTCTAAATAAATTTATACAGGCAAACTTTTCCTTTATACAGAATTTATTTAATCTGGATAGTTCTAACGCCAATTTTGAAAAATATTATTAATACCAATTTGCTTTAAATCTTTTGTACGCTGTATTTTCTTTCAATTTAAAAAAAAGTGTTTTTTTTAATATCACTATTAAATATGTATATTTATAGACGTGATAGAAATTAAACATGTGTAATTATTACTTCATATTTGTTTTTTTTAGGTTTTCTATGTACCTAAAATATTTTTTTCAGAATGACATTCCCTTCATTCATCATCATAGTTCCCCTTTCCTCACCCAGTGGTGCATAGGGCACCGCATTGGTACACCAAATGCAGCGTATGTCGATAATCTGTTACACGAACGTAAGGTGATCAGTCTTATGCTTCTAGTGCCAGTCCAAGGACAGTAAAATATCGCAGTGAACCATCGTTAAAATAAATATTTACTTTGACTTTTCCGGGAATCAAACCCGGGACCTAAAGCGTGGTTGGCGAACGCACCAACCACTGCGCTACGAGGCAGATCCACCTCCACTCGATTTTCTAAGAATGTTTACCTGAGGGTAGCCAACGAGTCAAAAACGTGCTCACACAGAGAACTGTATTCTTTATCCGTCCGTACATGGGCAATTATAAGGTGTATATATTTTTTATTTCTTAGTAAAACACAGTTTTGTTCGGGTTGCTTGAATTCAAAACAGTTTTTTATACCATAGTTCTTAAAATATAGCTTGATTAGAATGACAGCGGTCAAACTAATGTCATTAGTGATGGGAAATTACTGATCACTGATGAAATCGATTTTATCAGTTTTTCCATGCAATCATGAAACTCTGTTTCCGAAAATTGATATAAAAACGCAAAAACAAGCCTATCATAGTGTGTTTAACACAATTATCCACCAAAAAATAAGACATTTATACTTTTTTCATGAACAACATCAAATGAACTATTATTTTATTCGATCAATTTACATTGATCAATTTGTCTCATCTCCAACGTTTTTTTTTGCAAAATGATGTAACCTTGTAAGAACGTCGTTAATAATTAGGTTTATTTTAGTTGTTTTTTTTTGTTTTAAAGCTGATTTTATATATTTATGTTGATTTATGTGTCAAACATTGTATTAAAAAAATTAATTAACACGCCAGTACGAATGATTTTTTGTGTATCAATATAAATAACTCCTTAAACGTTACTAGAAAGTTATGTCGTCACTTTTTCTGACAAATGTCATTCTAATTAAGCTATATTTTACGGACTATAGAAGATATTTTAAATACCCATTTTTCTAATGACACTTTATAATTCTATGTAATATATCGCTCGTTAACTTTCACAACCTTGTATCTAAAAATGTGCAATTTTACAGGAGACATTAGAAACTTTATGACTTGCTCAATACAAAGTAAATAAAAATTTGTTGATGTAGAATGAAAGTTCTATTAAGGATGCTTATAGATAATTCAATAGTTTTATTTATTTAATTCATTAAAATTTTTAAGAACGTTGTCAATTAAGATACGAGAATGCAGCCCTTTTTTAGATACCCGGTTGTGAAAGTTAACAAGCAATATGTTTTGTTCTCTGTAATCAATACTGACATATTGATTTTATTTATTATTTTATTACAAAATATTTTTTCACATTAAGATAACTTTCTAACTTGTTTTGTTTATTTATTTTGTTCCAGCTTAGCTACAGTGGCCAAGACTGTCAGAAGATACCACCAGCTCTGAACAAAATGTTTGGAGAAAAAGTTGAATGCCTCGATCTTAGGCAAGTTTATTTCATATTTTAAAATAAAATAAAATCACTTTGTTTTTTATGTACCACTTATATTTTTTTATAATTTGACAACCAACTAGTTTAGGCAATACTATGCCTTCTTCAGGGTTAATTACAAATTAACATAACATATATAAACTTTTCACAGTGAAGGTAGAGTGGGCGTGGCTACGGGGGTAGAGAAGAGAGGGGATTTGTGTGTGGATTTAGGGAGAGGCAACATATTTAAAATGGGACTATTAATAAGATTTATTTGATCATTAATAATATTTAAATTTTTATTTACAGCCTTTCTAATCTCCAATATTTCAAAATAATCAAGTGCATATCCTTTTTTGTTTGTATGTAGAATTTCGATGCCATCTTCAAAGTTGAATGAGTGACTATTTGTTAGAATATGGTCAGCAAACTCTAAAATTATTGTTTTTAAGACATCTCATATGTTCTTTAACTTTAGTTTTGAAAGTACGTGATGTTTTTCCTATATAAAATGCCTTGCAGTCATGGCACATCAACTTGTAAATGCCTGATCGATCTAATTTATCAGTTCTTTGTTTGGTGTTTTTTAGTATACTTCCTATATTATTGGTTGTGTAAAATGCTGGTGTTATGTCATCCGGTAAATCTTTTAAAATTTTATTTGAATAATTGTTGATGTATAAAAATCTTCATTTAAATTTAATTTAAAGTGAGTAATTTAAACTACTGTATTTTTTTTATTTTAATTCATTTTAAATTTTCCGCAGTTTCAACAGTCTCGTGTCCCTTGAGGGTATCAGTGGGTTTCCGTCTCTGAGAGATCTGATATTGGACAACAACCGTTTGGTGGATGTTCGTCCTCTTAGTTACTCACCACATTTGGCTGCTTTGTCTCTAAACAATAATCTGGTAAGAAGCAATGTTGTTTATTTATTTTTTTATTACTAATTTTATAGAAAAACTTCATACCATGGTCTCCGTGGTCTGGTCTCCATTCTATGTCAATCGCATAAATCACATTGAATCAGTCCAACATTGCTTGCTTCGAAAAATAGCGTGGATGCTTGGACTAGAGAGAGATAATTATTCTTATGCTGAAATAGAGTCAATGTTAAATATTTCTAGTCTACAAAAACGTAGAACTAATATTGACTCCATATATATGTTCGGTATACTAAATTTAAAGGTATAATCGATGTGCCATCATTACTGGGACAGGTAAAATTGCATATACCGACTCGTAGGTTGAGAAACAATGAAGTACTGTTCATCGATTATCATAGAACAAACTATGGCCTTAATTCTCCAATGACCCGTCTTAGTCGTATTGTTAACTCAAGACAAGATCTGGACTTTTTTGGTTTAAATTTACAACGATTTAAACGAGCACTAAATAAATAGTCCAGATCTTGTCTCGATGTCCCTTATGTTTGTCAATGCTTCTTTTCTTTTTTTTTCAATGTTTTAAACTATTATTTTATTGTAATATTTAAACCGTATAAATTATATACATGGACAATGTCCGTTAATAATTTAATTAATAAATAAACACCACTTACATACATTTTTCATGTGCATGTATGCAAAGTCCCCAACCCCCGGGCTGCGGCCCGGTACTGGGCCATGGATCAAATGGTACTGGGTCGCGCAAGGCCCTGCTTAAAAATCAAAATTACTTTTAAAAAATCGAACATGCCTATATAATTTATCATAGTGCTGTAATGACTGAAAATTAATCCCGATTGTCATTTCCGACATCCTATCTACGTGAAGCGGGGTTTTCTGCACTGACAGCAATCAAAACAAAACAAAGAAATAAACTGGACATAAGGTAGACACTTCGGGGGTCACAATCTCCTATTACCCCCAGATGGAACCATCTCGTTTCAATGAAGCAAGCTCGGGGTTTAGCATTAAGTTAAAATATTTAATATGGTTTTATTCCTTTTGAAGGGGTTACTGTATTTCATTTTGAAGGCATGTTTAAACACTATTCAATTAAAAATATGACATGAAAACACATAAAACTTTAACATCAAAACTTTTAAAGAAAATACTTGAATAACTTTCAAGTTAATATATCTGCAAGATATCAGAATAACATTAAAATCCCGATATAAACCCTGAGCATTCTCAAAATTCTTTTCTCTATCTTGAAAAAAAATACATTTAACCTTCCATTGAACCTTTTAAATATTGAAAATACTCCTAAATCCAAAAGAAAATTTAAAAGATATCTGAAACTTAATAATCCTTCATTGGTATTATATATGTTTTCTTCATTTTTCCCACAAACCTACTATTATTTGTCACTAAAACTTATGTACCACAGCTGTATTTTTTTAAATTATATATTGTACAAATATATATATTTTTTTTAATTCGTTGAATTTAATTCAAATAATTCTAACTTTGAAAATTAATTATTTTTAGTTTTGGAATTCAATCATAAACAAGTACCTAGGTACCTGCTTATCAATAAGTCTAGACTTATGACCGATCTTTGGCTCGTTTAAGTGCCCATTATACACGCTGTGTAACATTAACCATTCTGCCTATGTTTGAACATCTATATTCCTTCGATTCTGCTATCTGCTGATCTTTTGTGAAGTTTAAAGAACGAGCTAAAAACTTTATTGACGTGGGTGACAACCGCTTTTGAGAGAGTTGTAAGACTCGTACTTATGATGTTTTATATTTCGACAAAATATTATCTTAGTATCATACGTCAGCAATCGTATTTAAGCAAAGATTATTCGGTTCCAGATAACAAATCTGGAAGCATTGCTCATCAGAATATCCGAACAACTTCCCAACCTGACGTACCTCAGTCTCCTCGGAAACCCGGCGTGCCCTGACCAGCTATCAGATAGAGAGAAGGATGATGCCGACTACCAGAGATATCGGTAAGTAACGCCAGCCGAATTAATAGAATCTCTAGTTTTTGTAACCATTCGTATTATGGTCATAAAGAAGTATTACAGTATCTGACATAGCCTTCCATACAAATTGCCAAACTCACATTGAAAGAGACAATAAAAACATCGAAATCACAACCAAATTAAAAGTTTAAAAATAACTCGATTAAACTCGAGCGAAACCGAGCTGACGAATCAGCAAGGCTGGGAGCTCAGACAGACCCAATAGGCCCAGAGCCCTACCGTGGATTGCGTAAATGTGCTCTTCGTAATGAACTTCAGTAGTAAGCTCGGAAGCAAAGCATAACATTTAGTGACATCACTAATATGTTCGCTGCTTTTAGAATATGCTACTGTGATCTGGTCTCCCTTCTATGTAGACCAGATAAATCCAAAAATACAAACACCACCATGTCAGAACATGCACTTAAATTAGGTTAATAATTTTTAGCGATATGTTTCAGGACTTGTGGGGGAGGGGTTAGGAAGGGGAGGGGCTAAGTGGTTTAACGTTACAAGATTGGTTAATTTTTAAATCAAAAGTGGGCTATCATGAAAAGATATTTGGTTATTTATTAGGGGAATATTATTTAATAGATAGAAAAATATTTAGTTTTTTTCTGTTTGAAACACCTCCATGTTGTTTAATTTAATCCTTTTTTATTATTTGAATGTAAAATTTTAACTCCTGTCGTGATTTGAATTTACGAGATGATTAGCAAACTCTAAAAAAATATTATTATTTAAACATTTCATTTGTTCTTTAATGCGAATATGAAAGTTACGTGACGTTCCCTAATATTCCTTGATGGACACTTATTGTACCGTAATTGGTACACCTCTGAGTTGTTCAATGTATCATTTTTATCTTTATAATTTATTAGTGATTTTCAGATATTATTTTTAGTATGAAAAGCAGGTTTAATATTTTTGTTAAAAAAATTTCAAATTTCGGCTGAGGTATTATTTACATATATAATTCTTCTCTACTTACAAATATTATACTTATCTTTGTTGGTATTTACAGGAGGATATAAAAAAATGTAATCGATTGTTGTTTAAGTTTCCTGTTTGAAAGTGTACCAATTAATTTTGTGGTATAACCGTTATTTATTGCAATTGGTTTAATGGTGTTTAGTTCAATTTAAAAATCACATTTAGATAAGGGAACACTAACCAATTGGTGAAACATCGAATGGAAGGCGGCATGCTGTTGATAAATTGGATGGTTGGATGAATTACCAATTATGTTCGTTGGTTTCTTGTTGGTTCTTAAAAAATAAGTGATTATCTCTTTGAATTTCTAATTAAATTGAATTTTTTCGTCAATGTATGCATATAAAAATTATTCAATACCTCCCATGACTCCGAACACAATTACTAGAGTTACTAGACATTCCACCCTGATGCTGCAAAAGCAATTGAAAATCAACCAATCAATCGAAATAATAAACGGGCTCAATGACAACACATCACCTGGCCATGACGAAATAAAAGTTGTTACAGTCAAAAAAATAAAGGAAGAAATGACCACGACAATAGTGAAAATAATAAATAAACATATAGCAGACGGAAGCTTTCCAGAAGTAATGAAATTAGCAAGAATAACACCAATTTACAAAGGAGGAGAAAAAAACTTAGCTTCTAACTACAGACCTATTGCAAACTTAACCATTCCAAGTAAAATATTTGAAAAAGTGCTACACAATCGATTATACCAACACCTCGAAAACCTTAATTTTATTGCAAAAGACCAACATGGATTTCAAAAAAGAAAGGGTACCTCCACAGCAATGACATCAGTTTGCAACTTTATACAAACCAAAATTGATAAAGTAAATACAGTGACTGCACTCATACTTGACTTCAAGAAGGCATTTGACACAGTCCACATAGATACCCTTCTAGATAAACTACAACATTCAGGAGTTAAGGGACAAGCTCTCAAAATATTTAAAAACTGTCTACAAGGAAGAAAACAGTTTACGAAAATTGACGAACACAAAAGTAAAATAACAACAATGCAATTCGGAGTACCTCAGGGATCAATATTAGGACCATTGTTTTATATAATATACATTAACGACATAATACACAGTGACATAATGGGAAAAAAACAATCTATGCGGATGACTTAGGAATTTTATATGAAAACAAAAATGACATTGAAACGACTAAAACCATCAACAATGACGTGCAAAAACTATTAGAATGGACAAACAAAAACTTCTTAACACTAAATCCCAAGAAATGCAATATAATACATTTCAAAACACAAAAGAAGAACCATAACATGAACATAAAAATAAACAACGAAACTCTTAAAGAACTAGAACATGGGACTTACCTAGGACTCACAATGGACAGACAATTAATATGGACAAAATACATAGAGACGGACTCACTAAAATAATGGCATCACTACATAGCCTCTTCTACAAAATTAAAGATTTTATACCAAGAAAGGAAAAAAATATGATGTACGAAGCCTATGTCAAAAGTAAATTGAGTTACATGATCGCCTTCTGGGAAACTGGTAACAAGACAGACATAACAAGAATACAAAGACAACAAAATAAAATTCTTAAACTAACATACAACCTACCCTACCTGACCTCTACGACTGAACAGTACAAAAAAACACACCAGTTTTGACATAAACTACTTGACTAAAATTGAGACCTTAAAAATTGTGCACAAAATAACACTGGGAAACATACAAGACGACGACATAATATTTGCCAAAAATGCTGACATACACAAATATAACACCAGACAACAACAACACTATCATATTGAAAAAGCAATGACAAACACAGGACAGTCAAAAGTACTACATAATGGACTTAAACACTACAATGACTTACCTTACTACTCGAAAACTTTTACTGGAGACAAATTTAAAATCAATCTGAAAAAGCACACGATGACTGGACTAACTAAACTAGACGAGACATAAAATGACTAGACAATATAAAATTTCTAATGTAACCCTAACGGGTTTTTAAAATTGTAAATAAATAAAAAAATAAAAATAAATTAAATTTAACACAACTTTCGGTCAAAGAGGATTGGTCTACTTCTCCATTCGAGTGTTCAGCCTGCTTTCATTGTCCATAAGTACAGTTAGTAAATACTACCACAATAAAATCGCTATTCAGAAATGGATAATGGAGGTGGGATGCGCACGCATTGATGAGTGGACCAGGCCAAATAGGTAGAAAAATGTTTTATTTATGGTATTTTTATATGTGAGTTTTATGAGTTATATTATTATCGCTAATAAAATTTAAAATACCCAGGTTTGATAGTAGACTTAATCATTTTTTTTCAGCATCTCTTCAACAATCGAATCTGGGTAAAAACGATATATTCATGCTGGTCTTACGATAAAATTTTTAGCACGATTAATCTTTTCAGCGAAAGAAAATACTGTTTTAAAAAATATATTAAAATTGCGATAGAGGCGTTACAATAGCAAAATTTTTACCCACAATTTTTTTATCGTTTTACTTATTGGTTTTCATTCGTTTATTATTAATTATATATAATATGTACGAGTATATATGTGCATTTTTGTATGCGTATATGTCCATGAGTGTATATATATATATATATATATATGCATGTTCGTGTGTATATATATATATGTATAAATGTGTTTGTATTTTTATATATATATATATATATATATATATATATATATATATATATATATATATATATATATATATATATATAGTATGTGTGTGTGTGTGTAAGTATATATATGTATGTTGAATGTGTACATTTAAATACATTTTTATTTCTTTTTTCATTGTTTTACATTTACTTGCTATTTCTTCTTCTTCTCTTCCTTTCTTATTTTCCCATCCCACTTTCTTTCACCCCTAGCAAACTGTACGTTTTGTTTTTTTTTTATATTTTTGCACCTATATGAAACCCTGATTGGTCTTGTTTTTTGTTGTTATTCTTTATGTAGTGTTTATAACTATGACTGTGTTGGTTTAAAAATCAAATAAATAAATAAAAAATGAATAAATACGTATTTGAGATAATGATTTAATTGTGTTTAATAAAGCGTGTTTCAAAATTATATAAAATGTCTCCCTTGGCGCTGGACACCCCCAGTGAACATAATCTTCAATGTAAAAAAGTAATACATAAATTGTAAAAGAACAAATGAATAAACGGCTATCACAAAAAGGAAAAATGTATAAATGGGTACAGCATTAATATTAGATAAACTTGTACTACTCGATCTGAAATCCAAAAAACATTATTCCTGTAAGGCAACGGACTTTCTCCCTTCGAAATATTTAATATATTTATATTACTTTTTGTACTACCTCTTAAAGTTAAACTGCTAAGGAATTTATTTGATAAGGGGGTAATATTTTAATGCTCCGCATGTTTTACTAAAAAACAGCTTTTGAATATTTTGTTTACTGAAAACTTCATCTTGGGAAACAAGTTTACTCGATGCTTTACCAAGTTACAAGAAAAGTTGATTCACGTAAAAGTAAACTTGGCGCGTAGTGAAAGTTAACATTAATAAACTTTCTTAGTAAAACATTATGTAAACGTATTGTAAGAAGTAGGCAGTGTTTTGCCCAACGCCATGTTGCCTTTTCTTGTCATTCAAATCTAATGATTGTACAAGTAAACTTAGCCAGTATAGACTCTAGGGTTATTATCCAGAGATCTTTTACCACAATACAGTTGCCTTCTGGGAATCCTCAGAGTCCGTATTATGAAACTTTTCATTAAACGGAAACACGGGCCCGATACCACATAACCAGTGGCTTGAGGTTTTGGATTTAATCACAAAAATACTCTAACCTAACTTCTATTGCCCATTTTACACTTATTGTTCAAATCCACACGGCACCGTTATACGGAATTAGACTGGGTAAACACTTCTTTAATCTACTGCTACTATTACCATCACGCAAGCTAAACTCAGTAAATTCAGATAAATAAATCGGTAGATTCGTTATCCGCTTACAAAAATTAATTGAACTGTTACTTGTGACGAGCCTCACTGCCAACTACTACTCTAAAAACTGTTTTTACTATTTTTTAGGTTTATTATTATTATTAACAGTTTCGTTGCTTGTTTTCAGAGAAGGGGGGCAACTACAGCCAAAATAGCGAATTGTTCAAGATTTAAAAAAATCGGTAGAATTACCATCGAATTCAGTAGATTGATAGATTACTCCCAAATCGGAAGAGTTAACAACGCTGATCACGCCATTTCCCCGTAGGGTTGAGCAAAGAGAACGGACCACCACACACGTCTATCATGCTATATATTCCTAGCTTCTTCCACATTCATACATCCATACATGCCCTTCGGTTCTGTCTGCTTTTGTCGATTTTTTAAAGATTTTTGTTTATCTGACCGTGCCACATCTTCCTCGGTCGTCCTTGTCTTAAGTTACCTTTTATTCTCGCTTTATATATCTGTTTACTATTCTTTCGTCATCCATTCGTTCTGCATGACCAAACCCTCTCAGAGACCCTTTCTTAATCTTACTTCTTATTTTATTTATCTGTTTTATTAAATTTAGTTTCTACTCGCTGATAAAAAAAAATGAAATAGGAAATCGGGTGGATATTAGTCGGCCTCATCGTGTTTTGGTTAATACGTTTATCTGGCATTGAATAAATAATTTATTTTTTTAACATATTATACATATATACCTACTACGTGAAAAATCAATCCACCCGATGATTTTTACTGTGATCTGTAAAAAGTTTCATTTATTCATACTGTATTTCAGTGACCAAACAGTTCATTCATTTATACTACTCGTATGTTTCACTGACTAAACTGTGTGCACAATTTAACCTAAAGATGGCTCCTGCAATAGTAGCCGAAACGTCGGAACGAATCCAACTTACACGGGATCACCCAAAAAAGATCTACGCTCCTATTAACACAGATTATATTTTTTCAAATAAGTTAATTTATTCGACTCTCGTTTAATGCCAGTACTTCTATATGGGTGCGAATCTTGGCACCTTACCAAAGCTCAAAACACCAAACTTCTGAGTTTAGAGAGTACGTGCTTGAGGAGAATATCAGGCATAACGTGGTTTGATTTCATAACTAACATCGAAGTCCGAGAACGGACTCAGCAGCAGAAAACAGACGCAGCTTATATACCGTTTACATACTCGTACATATGCATAAAGGCGAGCGTATTGCCTCAAAGCAATTTTATCCTACTTACCCAAACCATTCAATTTGAAAAAATCAGTGGTATATGAGCACATTGTTGGGATATTATAATATTTTCGTTGGTATTAAATAAAAATTTACTAAATATCTACACTCTACTATGAAGAGAGGAGGGGGTAAAAGGGGATGGAAAGAGGGAGGAGAAAGGAAAAACTAAAATATTCAGGAAGTGACAATTCATACATGATTTGAATGTAAGTAAGGAAGAGCGTAAGAGTGTAAAAATCATAAGTCTCTTCTGAAATTGCCGGTAGAAAAATGTCAGTAAATATTAGCATACGAGACGTACACATCTCTTCTTTATGGTTAGGACACTCACTACACTAACATGCAAATACTAAAATATTTTTTTACATTTAAATTTGTTACAACAGAGTAGGAAAACATTTTTGAGAAGGGAATATGGTAGTTTCATTTCATTTTTTATTTTTTTGCACCACAACAGGCCAGAAGGCCCAATTACAGTGGTGAATTACATTACAGAACAACCAGGCTTGAGAAAAATCACATTTTATTTTTTTGTGTTCTCACCGGGAATCGAACCCGGGACCTTCCGTGCGTGAGTCAAGCGTCTTGACCACAACACCACGGAGGCCACCTAGGTATTTACAGGGCATTTGACTTGTCATCGGCTAGTTTAAGTAGCCATTTCACAAATTGTGTAACATTCACCATTCTGCCTATGTTTGAACATTTAGATTTCCTCAACTCTGCCACCTGTTGACTTTTGTAAAGTAAAAGAGCTGAAACCTTTATCATGTGGGTGAGATTCATCCGGCTGAACTAATTCACCTATTAGGCAACGCCTGAAAATAATTTTCCAATTTTCAGACTTCTTCTTTTACCAGGTAGTTAATTCAATAATGTATTGAGTATGTCCAAATGCTTGCAGACTGGCGGATTTTCTCCCTAGGGAGATATTCATATTTAAACTTCTTGTAACAGAGAAAGAAAACATTTTTGAGAAGGAATATGGAAGTCTAGGCATTTACAGGGCTTAAAAAAGTTATATAAATATCCATGTTCATTGAACCGGGTTGTGGTCCCGTAGTAGTATTGTTGACTCACGGACCAAAGATCCCAGGTTCAAATCCCACTCTAGCACAACTCGATTTCCATTTTCCAGCACAAGTTATTTACGACTTCCAGGAAATAGTCGGAAAAATGTAATATTTGAGTAAATAATAAGAACTCGAGTATTTATCTTTTTCCTTTTAAAAATAATGTAATTCAGCCGTATGAATTTCACCCACATCTACAAAGGTTGTTGAGGAAATGTGGATGTTTGAACAAAGGCACAATGGTAAATATTAGACATAATATAAAGTAGCTACTTAAACAGGGCCTCGATTATGATGGGAAGATAAAGACGTCATACCTTCACCTTGACGGTATAGTTGAATAGTAATAGTTGAAGATAAATTCCCTCTAGCGATTATAAAGATATACTACAGACTTTTGGGTAGGTACATCGATATGAATCAAGGGGAAGCGTACGTCACGGTACATATATCTACGCTTTAAAATGAGCTTCAGTATGAGTCACGGTTGAAGATAAAAGTCTCCCGACCGACTACAAAGGCATAGTACCGATAACCATCAAGTTTTGATGTGAGTACATAGATTTATACCGACGGGTCTAGAACCCCTCGATACGTTTATCTACGCATTAAAAGTGGCAAAAATTAAGAAACACTAAAGATATATAATATAATCAATTAAGTACTTCGTCTCTGTTGAAATATTTATCGATATTGCAATTAAATTTCAGTTACTACGTATTACACCACCTGCCGGGACTGAAGTTTCTAGACTCCCGGCGCGTGAGTCGCGAGGAGAGGGGGGAGGCGAGGAGGAGGGGGCAGTTCCTGCGGGTGCGCCGCCCCGCCTCCCCCGCGCCCCCCGCCCTAATCTCCACCCCGAGCCCCTTCACCCCCTTGCCCACCACACCTCGTAGGCAGCAACACAGAGGTGAAAAAAAATGAGCATTGCTTATAAACCTGTAGCTCAATCACAAATGACTATCGACGTGCTAATAAGCGACGTGATAACAATTTCTCACCATGGTTGTTTATCGTATTCGCGATCACAATGAAACATCAGTGAACACCTAATATTAAATGTCAAAATATTTACAATCACATATTTCAATTTCACTAGTGTACATATGGAAAATATTCCAAAATTGCTATTTTATTTATTTATTATGCTATTTATTGCAAGCCAAATGTCAAGAAAAGCAGTCGCCATAGTAATTGTAATTTAATTGTCACTTTTTTGCATTAGATACTCCTTACTATTTTGCAAATGCAATATATTGTTTTTTTATAGTAAACGCTGATTTTTCGGCAGTGAGCTGTATTTATTTACGAGGAAAACAAAAAACAAACCGACACGAGCGTTGACTCAGAGATTACACACGCGTTGACTTTTGACTGCGATAACTCAAGCATGTTCATCATTGTTCGTTGTGATCGCTCAATTGCTTAGCACGTTTTTAAGCACTTCGATAATCATTTGTGATTGCGCTGTCGGCATAAAGTTAGGCCTAAAGAATAAGGATGAGATTACCATCCCATCATTATATGTGATGTCATTAATTGAGGGTATATCTAGTTCATTAAAAATTATATATGAAGGGTAAGTTCTAGGTTTTTTTCAATATAATTTAAGCGTTGGTTTTTTGGGCAATCAAAACATAAGTTCACAATATTACTACTAAATGCAATTTTAATATTAATTTAATACGTATATTTACATTAACGTTTACCATTACGTAAAAGAAAAAACAATTCTTGTGTACATAGTGGGGAGTGACGTCTTACAAAAGTTTGTTTATTTTCTTTTTATTCATTAATATGTTTAGGATAACATACAAATTACAAAAAAATAACATAAATATAAACATATTATAATTTATGCATACATATTAAAAAGGGGGGGTTCAGCGGTTTTTTTAATTTATTAAAAGACTATCAAACTAAGCCAAAAAAAATAATATATTTTTATGTATCATATAATCAGCACTATGATTTTTTAAAGTTTTTTAATTTTGAAATTGCTCCGCGTGTGGCGACACAAATTACCTTCGGTGTGTTCTGCTGATTGTTGAATTGGCTTCCCGTAAACCGGAAAGCTATCCCAACACTCATTGGTTAATTCGGAAGAACTAGTGACGTCGTTCAAAGCAGTAAATCTTATTTTTTTTCATTATTTCTTAAGAAATATTTTTATTTCCAATTTCCTACACCACTGAACTTCCTCATGGGAGTTAACTCTTATTTGATTTCCATTGTAATCGGGGCCACGGTTTAAAATATTAATTTTACTACGCTGCTACTGTTTTTTTAACATACTTTGCCTAAAAAAAATGTTTTTCAAGTACTCATTTTAAAAAATATTTTTTCCAGGTGCCTACGGTAAATGCCTTTATAAATATTCTGGAAAACATTCTGAGGGGAATCGCTTCATTTGTAATGCAGATCTCTGATGTCGGACAGGAAGGGTACCTCACAATAGATTATTCGAGAATGGAGGTACAAATCAACCCATTGAAACTGCCCTCGGTCGATGCGAAGATGCATAATGTTTTGTTTTTTTAATTTTTAATTTACATATAGAGTGTTTCTGTTGAATGCATTTTTTTGTGTATTTGTGAAGAATAGAACCAAACAAAATATTGAAACACGATGTGCAACGAGCATTAACTTTACGGTACCTAAAAGTAGAACTGCTTTTTTACATTTCACTTCACGGCAGCCATAATCATTTTTTTCCTAGCCACATACATATCGACGCTAGAAAAGAAAATATTTTTTTTTATATTTATTTATTCAACTTTTTGTGCATAATTTTATTTATACATTTGCGGGCTTATTGCCAAATGGAAATTTCTTCCAACCAACCAGTTAAATAATAGTTTTATTTTTATAAATCAAGGTACAAAACATATTCAATAGAAAATAAAGATTAAAAAGCTAAAAATATATAAAAATAGAAATAAACGCATTTGTTTATAAATTACCTTAAATCAAAACTATTACTCAATGGGAAAAGGGGAAATAGAGGAGAGAGGAAAGGAGGAGAGATTAACGATTAACAAACGACATCGCAACATATAGCAACTTTACAGAAGAGCCTTTTTTATATTTTATCAATTTGAGAAAAAAAAAACACTGTTTTTACATTTTTTCATTTTGTCAATATTGTTGTTTAAGACTGATTAAAGTATTTATTTTTGTAATTTAAAGATGTTTTATTTATCAGTTAACAGAATATGAACCATGTAATTTTAAACAAAAATCAAAATTAAAATCGAACATAAAACATTTTTCTTTTTTTTTTAAGGGTGGGTCCAACGAAGCTCTGACGCCAGTAACGTATTTTTTTACCACGACGCCAGTTAAGAGTTAAGTTTTTATTCAATCACATAGGAATTACGTCAAAATCATACGTATGTATGAGATTATTTTATTAATTAATAAAAAATCAAAAAACTTTATTTAGCTCTTCTGTAAAGTTGCTACATGTCGCTAGGTATTTTTTTTTTCTTTTCCAGCGTCGATATGTATGCACGGGCCGGAACATTACAGAGATATGACTAAAAAAGAATTCGTAAAGGGAAAAACATCATCATCATAATTTCCTTTCCGTACCTAAATGAAATAAATTCAGGTCTAAAAGGGCTAGTTTTTAACATGACTTTTTTGGTGCAATTTGTCCTAATATTATAGATACAATACATTGATTTAATTTTAGTTATTTATTCATATTTCTTTATGGAATTCCATTGTAATGATGTAATAACTGAGGATTATATTCTATAAAAATATTAATTGTTTTATTGCAATCTACGGGGTCAAACTAAAGTGACTAAGAAAGGTGAGTTTTTAAATTCTATCTGCTGATTTATTAAAATTCTACCTCTATTATTCGTTAATTCAATTATCATTCATTCAATCCAATTTTCGTTCAATCGTTCAATAAATATTTTCATAGAATAGAATCCTCTCTCATAGTACACCGCCAACACATGTTTTCAATAATTTGTCCTTCTGTTTCATTGAAATATTACGTATTGTATTTCTTTCTTACTTGAAACATACCTACACTTAAGATAATATTTAGTTTTATATAAATTATCTTTACATTGTATAAAATTTACCAATCTGAAGATGCCCATTAGAGGGTGAAAGCGCTAATTGATAAAATAAACAAGTGGAAGTGTACCAAGTATTCTTAATTAGTAACTTACATATACATATAAGTTATTACATCATTATAATACATTACATTTAACTGACGAGTTGCCTAAAAAAAGAGGTACCTAGATAATTTTAAAAGTCAAACTATGTAAAACATTGACCATTATTTACGATGTGTAATGAACCTCTGAAGTACATTACATTTTTAGATTAATGGGAAACTTGTAAACTATGTATGGTATGTCGAATACATCATTAATAAAAATACCAAAAAGTCCTTACTAAAGTACATACCTTAAATACAAAAAAATGCGATAAAAAATAAAAGCAATTAGCCATCGAAAGAATTGAAGATAAAGTAAAAATAAGTTGGGTGCTTAATTAAGCTTAAGATCTCAAAAGGATATAATGTACAACACTGTACTGTAAGTACTTAGTTCTTGAATAAGTTTTTTTTTTTAAAAACTCTGCACACGACAAGGATTTTTTAAAATTATTCGTATTTAATTAGCGACTCGCGTTGCCGATTGACGGAAATACCTAATAATTAGGTATAAAAAAACATTTTAATCTTGTCCCGATAAAAGTGCCCTAAATTACGTTTTTTATACCTACTTTTTACCCGTTGTATAGATAGTTCACTTTTATGCCTATCTTCTACTTAGATATACGAATATATCTTACGAGCTAAACCCAGCAATGCTTTGCTATTACTAGATTTGTTTACATATTCGTATGTAGATTAAATGAACACAATCGAAAGTTTGATAGCAATTATTGTATTTAGTCTAAATTACATATGTACGTATACATTATAATTTTTGTGTTTCGTTTTACATAAATTGTGAGGACAGATTTTTTTAATATGCATTAAATATTCATTCCCAGGACTGCATTCTCCTCGAATGCAGCCCCGGAGAATGATGAATAAAACATTTACGCTCCTAACTATTTTTATACAGAACAGATTAAAACTTATAAGAGTTATAGATATACCCATGGCAAAGCCCAACATTTTGGGAAATACCGCTCGTAAATCAGTCCGGTAGTTATTCAGTATATCGAGGACACACTTACGAACATTGCCTTATATATAAATATTAAGATAATATAGATATAGATATTAGGCACGTTTATAGGAACCTTTATATAAGGACGAAGGTCCTTATTATTTTTTCAAATTATTACTTCGGTAATAACTTGCGTCTATTATTTTATTATTATTTTAACCTATTTTTCATGTAGTGGTTCATAATAATTTCTAAATTTTATTTTTGATTAATAATTGAATTAAGCTATTAGTATAGGTGTGTGCTTATACGTGGAAACTAAGCATTAAATGAAACAAAAAGTAATAGCATTAAAGCCGGTTGCATTAAAAAAGTCATGCTAGATAAAATTTACATAAGACAATGCAACTCATGCAACCTATTTCGTCCAGTTTATCGAAAACGCAACAGTTGAATTGAGCCCACGTAGAATAGCATATACCATACAAAGTGTTATCTAAACGTAAAATGGCATATTATATAGCAACGAGGTACCATTGACAATCGTCACTTTTGTGAAATAAGCATTGTTTCATTTAAAAAAAAACAATAAAATTGACATAATAGAGCTTTTCCTGAATATTTTTATTCAATAAAGAACTTCAGCCCTACGGGAAATTGAATACAAAAAATGTTTTCTTGCCCGCGTTAAAAATTAGAGCATTAAATTGCAGGGTAAAGTTTCTTAAAAATGTACAAAAAAAATAATGAAAAATCATTTTAATAAAAGCAACTACTTCGAACGACGTCACTAGTTCATATGAATCAACCAATCATAAGAGAGATGCGAAAGATATACAGTTTAATTACAGTGAACGGACCAATCGGCAGAACTGATCGAGAATAAGCGGAGAGAACCTCTGATATCACATGCTGAGTAATTTCAGAAAAACAAAACATAAAAAAATCAGAGCGCTGATAATACAATATATTTTTTTTTATTGCTTTTTTCAATAGTGTATTAACATTTTTTTTTAAAACTACAGAACTTCCTCATTCTAAAAAGAAAACGACATCTAAACAAAAAGGGTATCCCTTCAACATGGGCACAATTCAATTATTTTTCTAAACTTTTTTTGGCACAACTGGTCCGGTCCTTATTCGCCAAAATAGGTTGCAGGAAAAGAATTACTACAGAAACTCATTTTATCAATTTTATCTTTTTTTACCTTAGATATACATAATAAGATAGGTACTGACATGAAAGATACAGGCATAACATCAAATTACGTCTTGTATGTTTTTATTCGTAGGTTTATAAAAATGTTACAACGATTCGTGGTGTACTGTTGGGTGGGTTCGGATGATCGAATTTAGTACCAACCGAATAAAATAGCTATTCTGATATGTTGAAAATAGTAAACGAAAGTTATGAATGAAATTATTGATTATTAGAGCTTTTATAAACACTAAAAGAGTCTTTGAGAAATCCTTTATATGTACAATATGTTAAATTCGATATTCCTCCCGGGTGATAATACCCTTTTGATTGAGCTTATTCCCTACATAAATTTACATACCGTCAAACGTGACAATTTTGCCCAGTTTTAATAAACTTTTACAATATCATAATTTTTTTGTATGGGACTAATCCTATCCATTTTGTTGAATAGTGATACTAATTATTTTGAGCATTTTTACAAGTACAAAACGTTTGCTTTTCTTTTATTTATGCAATTTAAGAAGACAAAACATGCTGGGCAAAATTATCTCCACTTGTTGACAATTTTGCCCACTTGGTAATTAACTGTTATTTTTGGTTTTATCATCCTTATCATACGGTTTATTACTTCTTTTTGGGCGAAAAAACTGTTTATGTTTAAACAATAGCATCATTGACGCATCACCATTATAAAATCAATGAAAAAAACCGGTGGGCAAAATTGTCAACTATTTCCTCAATTTTTCTATACAATGTGGATTTGTGGGCCAAGGTTGGCACATGATTGGATTTATAACAAAACCAAAGGAGTTTATCTCAAATCCTTTTAATTTGTTCGTGTTTGACTATGTATAAGCCAATTATTTTTTTTTACAAACCATTTCAGTTCTGATGCGATTTTCGTAATTAAGGGAGCTTGCCTCCAAAACGGTTTTTCTTTAAATGTGTATGTAGAAAAAAAACAATCTTTATTTTTTTTGTATAGCAGTGCAATTATTTGCTAGATTACCTATATTTTGAAATTGTATTTTATATACAGAATTGATAATATTTTGTATGTTTTATTTTCTTCTTTAGACTGTTAAAAATATTTATGCAAAAAACATTTTTTTTTTTAAATATAAGTCTTCATAATTTCACAAAAAGCTGGCAAATTTAATAAATAAAACTTTCTAAAATGTGGTCGGATATTCTTACATTTTTTAAAATGGTTTAAATTAAGCGATGAGGCTCGCAACCCATCAGGTCACTTCTCTCGGGGGGGCGCAAAGAGGAGGAATTCTCAGGAATGTAGAATTGCCACTTGGAATGTAAGAGGACGTATGACTGATAAGATGAATGAACTGTGTGATATAATGAAGAATAAATGTATAGATTTATTGTGTGTCTCTGAGACTTGGAAGAAAGGGAGTGGTTCGATGGAGCACGGTGATACTCTGGTTCTCTGGTCCGGTCTCCCTGAGACGGACAGAGCTTGCCGGGGTGTTGCTGCGTTTCTATCGCCAAGAATGATAGAGGGCATGAATGAATATGAATTTGTAAGTGAGAGACTCATGTTTGTCAGATTTAAGGTCGGACTGACAAGATTGCTTGTTATCATAGGATACGCTCCTGTCAACTCCGACTGTGAATCTGAGAAGGACGAGTTTTGGACGAGTCTAATGAATGTGATGAATGGGAAAAAAGATAGCGAAAGGATAGTTTTGGCTGGAGATCTTAATGGTTGGGTGGGAACAAGGAGAGATGGGCTGGAGTCAGCTCTAGGTATGTTTGGGGATGCAAGAGTGAATGACAATGGGAAAAGACTGCTAGAGGTATGCCTGGAATGGAACCTTTTTGTATCAAATACATTTTTCGAACATAAAGGAATCCACCAATACACATGGGAGAGAGGAAATGAAAGGTCGATTATCGATTATGTCATCATTGACTCTAGATTGAAGCCTGTAACTGTCGACACACGTGTGTACAGAGGGGCCGAGATGGAATCAGACCATTTTTTAGTGGTCTCAAGGGTGATTCTGTTTAAGGGATGGCGGTCCCAAACAAACAAAGTTCAGGCTCCTTCTAGAGTCAAAGTTGAAAAACTGCAAAATGCTGACATAAAAGATAATTTTGAAAGATCTGTGAGTCACAGACTGAACGAAAAAGATGTAGAATGTATGGGTATAAACGATATGTGGGAGTGTTTGAAAATAAGTATGTGCGAGGCGGCGAAAGAAGTGTGCGGTGTGACAACGCTAGGGAGAAAGAAAGGTGATGCGTGGTGGGACGACGAAGTCAAAAAACTCGTTAAAGAAAAGAAGGATGCGTGGATAAATTTGCTTGCTGTAAAAAAGAATACAATTGAATATGAATCGGCTAAACGCGTGTATGGTGAAAGTAAGAAAAAGGTTAAGCAGGGTGTATGTGAACGGAAGAAAAAATTGAAGGATGAAGAAGGAATGAAAATGACACACAATTTCCATGAAAACATTAAAGTTTTCTGGAAAGCTGTGAAAAACTCCAGGAGTAGCAGTGAAAGCGGAGGCATGACAGTTGTTAAAGATAAGGATGGAAAAATGGTGACTAGTGAGAGTGGAATAAAAGAGAGATGGAAGGAATACTTTGAGGAAGTTTATGAATCGCACACTGGTAACTCGGGCGGTGCCGATGTATCGACATTATCCGAGGTGTGTCTGAACGCAAATGATGAGGTAAGTCAGATTAGTATGAAAGAAATTATCAGCGTTGTCAAATGTATGCGGAATGGTAAAGCGCAAGGGTATGACTGTATTGCAGCAGAGTTTATTAAGTCGGGTGGCAAATTAATTCTCACATGGCTACATAAACTTTTTAACTTGTGTCTCAAGGAGGAAAGGACTCCACCTGATTGGAGGAGGGCAGTTGTTATGCCGTTATACAAGGGAAAGGGTTCTAAGGTGGAGTGTGGGAATTACAGAGCTATCAGTCTTCTGAGCGCTGTCGGCAAAATGTATGGAAGAATACTGATAGAAAGAGTAAGAAACGTGACCAAGGAGAAAGTATGGGATGTACAGAGTGGATTTATGAATGGTAGAGGATGTATGGATCAAATATTTGCATTACGCAATATGACAGAAAAGTTTTTGGCGAAAAACCAGAAGCTTTTTTGCGCTTTTGTTGATTTGCAAAAAGCATTTGATCGAGTTGATAGGAAAAAATTATGGATGGTTCTATCGGAGTATGGAGTGAGTGACAACCTTGTCCGCGCTATTGCTTCCTTGTACAAAGATAGTGTAGCGTGTGTAAGGGTAAATGGGTCATTAACTTCCTGGTTTGACATCCCTAAAGGAGTCAAACAGGGATGTGTAATGTCACCGTGGTTATTCAACATATACATGGATAAATGTATGAGAGAATTGAAAAGTATGGATGTGGGAGCGAAAATGAGTAATCTTACTGTCAGTTGCCTTCTGTACGCCGATGACGCAGTCCTCCTAGCTGACAGCGAAGAGGAACTGCAATCCTTGGTTACAAAGGTTTACGAAGTGTGCAAGGAGAGTGATTTGCTAATGAATGTGCAAAAGTCGAACGTCATGGTCTTTAAAAGAAATGAAACTATGACTGAATGTAAGATTGTAGTAAATGGAGATAGTTTGAAACAGGTCGAAGAATTTGTATATCTGGGTAGTATGTTTACTAGAGATGGAAATATGGACAAGGATATTGAAAGGAGGGTTAGTGCCGGTAACAGAGTTAATGGTGCCTTAAAGTCTGTCGTAGCAAATAAGTGTCTATCGCAAGAGGCTAAATTAGCAGTTCATAATGGAGTTCTGGTACCAACCCTAATGTATGGAAGCGAAGCATGGAGTTGGAAAAAAAGGGACGAAAGTAGACTGAATGCTGTTGAAATGCGATCCCTCAGGCGAATGTGCGGAAAAACAATGTATGATAGGTGCCCTAATGTCGAAATTAGAGCTGAATGCAAGGCTGAGTTAAGCATTATCGACAAAATTAAGAAAGGTCTTTTGCGATGGTTCGGTCATGTGGAGCGAATGAATGATGAAAGAACGGCTAAAAAGATTTATGATGCGAATGTGTCTGGTTGTAGAAGTCGAGGAAGGCCGAGAAAGACATGGCATGATCAAGTACAACAAATTCTTGAAAGTGGTCATGTGAAAAGTCGGAATAATCGACGTGCGTGCATGAGAAGATGTATGAATGTGAAGGAAGCAAAGGAAGTGTGCCAGGACAGAGTGGTGTGGCGTTCTATCCTCTCTGCCTACCCCTCTGGGGAAATGGCGTGATGGTTAGTTAGTTAGTTAGTTAGTTTAAATTATTTTTGAATGGTAAAAATTAAAATTGGTTTTTGTATAACAAATTTTAATTTACTCATAGAAAATGACTCAATCTTGCAGTTTTAAGGATTTACATTAAATTCTTAAAAACCTTGACGCAATATTACAGGTTCAGGTAAAGATTTCACTATGTTCCAATTAAATACATCAGCAATATCCTCAACTTGAGATCACACAAAGTTCCATTACGTTTGCGTCTTACAAATGACATAACAATATTAAAATTGTGGTAGTTGATGCGCTGATAACTTAACCAATGTAATATTTGTCATTTTGCGTATCAACAGTGTTAAACTTTACAAAAACGAAAGCGTCTTCTTCACCGTTATTAATTTCAAGCGGATCAGACACTGTTTTTTCGTTTTCCTCGGCCGAAGATTCGGAGGCACGTTGTTCATATTCGTCGCAATGACTTATGATGTATGTCTCGAAATTTGTTGATTCATCAACTGAGTAGGCATCAAAGCCTGTTGTTCGCTATGACATTTTTTTCAATGTTCTCCTCTATAAGGTGTAGGTTTCTTTTGATCCTGATGGCAGAGAAAAATCGGATGGATTGTTTACCAATTGCTATGTGGTATAAAAAGTTTAAATGAACAGAATAACTGGCTTATCATTGTCTGCGTGTATTAGAGTTAAAACCCTTATCTGATTTTTAAATATTATTTGTTAAATCATTGGAAAAAAATCTGATTTATGGGCCAGTTTGAACAAAACATCCCGTTATCTCGTTTAAAACCATGTTTTTGCCATTTACTTCGTTTTCTTTTATATTTTCTACTTTGTTTATTTCTACTTTCTTGGATAATGTTTTTTCAATGTAGTATGTAAGGACAACCCTAGATGTGGGCAAAATTGTCAAAACACTAGCTAAGAAATCTAAGACAATTTCGCCCACTTAAATATATATTGTGTTTGTTCAAATAGATATACTGAAATACGTTCTATATCGTCTTTATTATGTATGCAATGAAATATATAAAACTTATTTGCCTCCTTTCAACACAAACTCCGCAACAACAAAAGTTTTGACAATATTTGTAGATATACACAAACAGACCTTCAAATTTAACTTCAAATTTCAAGTGATCAACTGAAGCTGGCGGTAAACTAAATATTTAGTTTTGCCATGGAACTATCAAAATATACTTACCAAATGTAATTTTTATGATACCAGTAAGTAACGTTTCTTACTTTAAAACTTGATTTCGTGAAGGATTTCGGTAGTGGGCAAAATTGTCATGGCTGGGCAAAATTGTCATGTTTGACTGTACCATGTTGATGTGCAATTGAAGTGAACTAAACAAATTTCGTTGATAATTACGTTAATCATTCTAAATATCATGTTAATGTTGTATTTAATTTTTTGAATTTGTATTTTTCTTATGAATTATTAAATAATATGTTTAATTATGAATAATTTAACACCTAAATATCTTCAAAATATTATTTCTGTGAAATAAAAAAATATTTTCATAAATGTTGTCTTTTTATTTTAATGAAATACATATGGGGGGGGTTGAAATATACTGTACAGTACATTGTTATTCACGTGTACAGTCATTTCCTATGGAATAATTGGATGGGGGGAGCTTTTAACAACCATATTAAACCATTGGAAACTGTTCAAAAATTTATCTTAAAAATAACCTCTTTCCAATTGTTCCAAGAAGCTAAACTTTTGGAAATAAGACAAATACATAGTTTTCAATGTTTAAAATACATATTTAAGAACCAAAATTTATTTTCAAGTAATTCAAATAAATCAAGTCTAAGAGGAATCGTTAAATACCACATTGTAAAACGAGGCTAGCACAGAGCCATACATATTTTATAGGCCCAAAATGTTTTAATTATTTTTTACCGATAACATTTCGTTAATCCCAAGCTTTCAAAATTTTCTTTCTTTTAAAAAACACGCACTATCCTGAATCCAAACTAAAGATATTAACTCTTTTTTTATATGATACATTTTGTTGCCCATTAATAATATCGAATATTTTTATGTTTGTTTATATTTTTTATTTCCTTTTTTAATTACTATAAAATAAAAAGGTAACTTTTAATCTTTTACATAATATTTTCTTTTCTCTTTCTAATATTATACAAAAAATATTTTACCTGTCTATTTACGTAGGAGCAAAAAAATCATAAACATTTCTTGGAAACCCACGAACAGGCCATGTTTTTGTGGGATTTTTGTTTACTATTACTACTGTTAATATGTTTTTCATTGCTATGTAATTGTTCTTTTTTTAATTCTCTGTTCTACACCTTGTGTAAATTGTAAAGAAAACTAAAACAAATATAGTAATCATAAATAAAATAAAAATATTGGGACAACAAATAGTAGTGCATGTTGTTAAATGGTTTGGTAAGGTATAAAATAAATAATTCAAACAAAGCAGTTTCTTGAAAAAAAGAATTGATTTCCAAAGTGTAAAATTTCAAAACGTATTCATTAATAGTCAATTTATTTATTGTTACATAGTTATTGCCACTTTGTTGTTATCGCCAAAAAGTGTTTTTTTCTGGTTGCTTATTATTTTTTACTAAACTCTCTCTAGAGCGGTTTTCAGTATACTTGAAAAGAAAAGTACCTATTAAAATGTTATTTTTTTATTGTACTGCACTATCCTAATTTGTTTGTTTACCATAGACATTAGGTACGCATGCCCTTCGGGCGTATGCTTTTATAATTATATGCTAATACATCCACATAAATAAATTAGAAACCATAGAATTAAGGACTATTTCTAATTCTATGTTAGAAACACAAAATGTGTGGTTTTAAGCTTATTATTCGAAGTTCTTTTATTATTTTTAAAAACAACATTGGGTATCTTATTTTAACTAAATGTCTTTATTTTACTTAAAACATAAACTTAATATTTTGTCCATTTGTGTAATTGAGGCTTGAGGCTTGAGGCTTTATAATAATTGTAATTTAACGCGGTCCGCACGACTACATAAGATGTCCGGATTATCCAGTTTCGATGAACGTGCTTTACGTCAGATAACAAATTGTATTTTCTGTATGTTGGTAACTTCGTGCCAATCGAACACGCTTGGAGTAAAGCACGCCATCTATGAACAAAATGATGTACCGTGTAAATAAACTTGCATCATTCTTTGCATTTGATATCAGCGACATCTATATTTCTTGTTTCAAAATTTATTGATTGAACGCCACGAACCGGCGAAAAGCGATTACTTTATCTTACACATTGTGGAATATTGTTTGTTGTGTTTGGAAATTGTAGAAATTATGTATATATCTTGCATTCGCTCTCACAAAAAGGTTTTGGGCACAAGTAAAACAGAGACAGATATAGTAATCAGTGTAGGTCACACAAAATCGAAAAATGGTCGGAAAACGGTACGCTGCCACCAGTGACTAGTGATGGCAGAGAGATTCTTTAAAAAATCATGTGAATTGGACAATAATGTGTCAACAAGTTCTCAAAAGTGTCATTGTTTTGTGCCAAATAGTTAAAACAAGTTGTTTCGTTTTTTAAATGGAAAACGCCACCATGAATCAATTGGGTAAGTACAGTTGTCAAATGTGCAGTTTTGTTTGTTATGGATAACTGTACTATTTGACACGAAGCTGACGTACCCACGCCCCTGTTAATATGATAACCTTTTCCGCAAAAATACTTATTTTATCTTTCGGGATAAATCTTCAAAGCCGACAATTACACGACCTACAATGCTTCCTGGAAGGTAGCTGTCGTGTCAAACTTTATGACACTTCCCGTTGTGTATGTGCGATCGGAGAAATGAGTCATAATGGCATCATTTTATTTAGCCTGAGGTGTTCATCTTGACATAGCGAACTAATCCGCACTGTATACAAAACAGCTTTACGATGACACTCGTATTTAGGATATTGGGTCGCGTTATTGCCATGCCCCGGTTAACCCGATACTTGCTCCTCCACTTCTTTAGCTAAAGTCGAAAGTTGACAAATATTAAATGTAAACAATACTGTCTTATCAACGGCGACGAAGCCTAGTTTATGCCACCCGGGAAATGGCTAAAAACTGTATATTTTTAGGTTAATCTTTTCTAGGGCTTTATCAGTTTTTTTTAATTCAACTATTATTTGTCGAGCGTGGAATCATGTCAATCTTATCTTCTCAGTACGATTTTATCTAGCTTTTCAGTACTCAGTTAGGTCTCGGTGATAAACCTTGAACAGTGAGTACAAATTATAACAGTATTGAAATAAATACCTACTAATATTATTTCATGCCCATTTTCTACTTTTGTTAGTCAGAATTAGAGCTTTCAATCTCAGTATACTGAGATCCCGTTATATCAGGATCCCGCCTGGTATTCTGATCCCGCTCGGGGCGAGATTCCATGTCCGGCAGGATTAGGTAGCAACATTAAGACATTATGTCTTACGACAGATCTGTAACACCTAAACATCTCATAATCATCGCGACAGCCAGAAGCTTTCCATGTTTTATGATTAGTCTAGAAATGCTTAGACTATATGTCTAACAATATCCCCAGAAAACCACTTCGGATATCGCCTATATTGTGTATGTGCTGTAGCATAAAACTGATTAAGTCATGTATACCAACGCACAGGTCTATGCCAATATGGGATTTTTTTCTCTCTTTATTTTATTATATTTTATGTTATGTTTTTGTGCTATGTAATGTGAGAAAAAAAAATCAATAAAATAAATAATTATAAAAATTCTCCATAAACTCTTTCAGCAAAAGACGGTTTATAATAATTGGCTTTCTTTTAGATTAATAAGATTTTATTAAGTTTTCTTTGCTAAAAAAAATAATACTTTATTTGGTTGACTTTTATTTTAGCTTATATTATTTAACTTATGTATTTAGATAACTGCCATATATCTTTAAATGCCATATTACAGCTTCAATAGTTCCCACTTTAATTAACTGAATAAATAATACAATATCTAAACGCTAAAAACAACTCTGTACCTTAATGGATAAAACACAGGAGTCCACTTTTTGCCGTTTTGAAGTTAAAAATGCATAAATTATCGCAAAAAGCTATTTTATATTTGAATAAAACTTCGAAGTCCACTTTTGTCATAAAAATGCTTTATTTAAGTTGAAATAAAAATCTAAAGTCCACTTTGTTTTAATGCAAAGAACATCAATAGTCCCAGATACACTATTTTAATATGCACTTTTATTTTCAAATCAATCTTTATTTTACATTGAAAGTTCTTTATGTGTTGACATTTTGTCGTTTGGTTCAAAAGTAATGATATTTTGGAAATCGCACAGTCACCAAATCTTGTTTCCTGAACATTTCGTTCAATTTTTGTGACTCCCGTGATTTATCCTTTAAGGTACGGAAATTATTTAAGCTCTGCACTGTAACTCGCCGGATTAAAAATCTTTGATCCTGCAAATACCGAGATTGCAAAATCACAATATTATAAACAACAAAATTGTTGAATATTTTTATTTCAATTGTTTATGAACACATCTAAATACCAGTGAGGAATTTCAATGGTTTTTTTGAAAATTCGTTTATTTGTTAATAGACTATCAAACTAAACAAAAAAATACAATAAAATAAATAAAACAACTTTGTTTTTAACCACTAATTTTTATTTTTCACCGACCGGTTTCAAAGCAAACAAGCCTCTTTGTCAAGGTTTACGTAACTAATGAATTGATTCCTTTTTATTTTACTTCTATCATGTTCACTAAATACTAAAAAAAATTAGTGGTTTTATTACAAACAAAGTTGTTTTATTTATTTTATTATAATGAATAACCACAAATTTAGTGCTTCAAATATAAACTTTATAAAAAATATATAATTTGCTTTGTATGTATCTGTTTATTCATTTAAATGTACAATAAGCACTACTGCCAATTGCAGTGTACATATATTATATTATTTTAATGTAATTACAAAAACTTGTTTTAAAAGAAAAGCACAATAGATTATTAAGGTCCAACATAAGTCCATAAAAACAATAGTAAACAAAGACGAATAAGTCACTAATACACATTATGATACATAGTTAGAGAGGAAGAGTCTAAAACTGGTAATCCTAGCATGGAAAAGATCCACCTCTCTCGGTAGGCTGTTCAACAGACCAATCATTCTTCCCACAGGCATCATCAACGGTAAATTTGTCCTGTTTAATCAATATTTCATATTGGGAATCAAACCAAGCCCTCTTGACAAAACCCCTTACCACTGGAACACTGGGTGGACGTCTATCAGATTCCATTAAAAAAGGAAGCTGTATACGTCATATAGTTATGTTTTATAAGATAAAAAATCCTTACTCATTTGCCCCGGAATCGATTCTAAGAATCAGTATTACTGACTCATTTATATTCTACAATTTTGTTATTGCTTGGTTTAGCGGTATTACAAATGTGTAATTCTTCCCTTTAGCTGTAAATTAAAAACATACTTCAAATACATTAAAACAGGGATGGAGAACATTTTAGATAAGTAAATATGGATGTCTAGGTATTTTATTTACAAGGCTTATGACCTGTCATTGGCTGGTTTAAGTGGCCACTTTACACACTGTTTAACATTTAAATTGAGTTGTGGTACCGTGGCTAGTGTTGTGGACTCTCGGATCAGAGGTCCGAGGTTCGAACCCCACTCTACCCCAACTTGATTTCCATTTTCTAATAGTGAGTTATTTACAACAACTGTACAAAAATATACATCTAATTGTTTTATATGTTCTTACCATCTACAATCCAAAAATACTTGGGAAGATTATTTTTCAATAGAAATTAAATTATTCATCTGAAACTATTTATTATATAAAATGATAATAAACACATGAGGGTATTGGAAGCAAAGATAGCAACCTCCCAAAAAAAAATAAATTTTTGTTATGATGTCATTCTGTAGTTTATCAAATTTATTTTTATAAAATATATCATGAGTTGAGTTGCAAATGTGCTTTAAAATCATACCTCTGATGGTTTGAAAATAGTGTTAAGAAAACGTAGCAATATCCATCAGCCATTTTATTTGACCAATGACAGGCTTGAGATTTAAATTTTCAAAATGGCCATGCTATACAAATATGAAGAAAATTTTAGGAATTTGTGTTTCTATTCAAGCTAATTTCTTAGTATCTTAAAGTTTAAGTTCAGTGAAAATAACATTTCTAACATGAAGACTCTCTTTGGCATTAGTATAGCAGTTTTTGTTATTTTTCAAAGACAACACCAAAATGGGAGTTTGCTATCTTTGCTTCCAATGCCCTCACATGTATTAATTGGAGTTTTCACTGAACTATGCATTTAAACTGATAAAACATAATTAGTAAAATTGTATAATTTTGATATTACGTAGATTATCAAAGACACCTGATAACCAAAGATATTATATGTGTTGCAAAATATATCTTTTACATATTTTCATTAGACCACAATTAGATTCTCTGTCCTTTGGTTGTGTTTCATGCAGAATATCTTATCTTAGCTTCCTTTGTTTTGTGGAAATTAAAAATTATCATTCGCTTATTTACTCTATAACGACTTTGATATGAAAGGAGTTACCGAGTATTTACGTAAAATAATGCATCCACCAGTGAGAAAACGTTTCAAGGAAAAATCCGAAGCAAAATTTTATGATTTCAAACAAGGTAATAATAAAAATAATCTAAAATCTACTACTTAAAAATAATTTACGTGAGGGATATCTACTATTCCTTTGTGCATTCTCTCTAAATAATACAATCTCAGAGTTTATTAACACCCATAAAGTTATTTATTTACAAACAATATCTTTAAATAGGTGCGAAGGTTTTCAAGGTCACTGTTATCAATATGTTTCTTTTTTGGGTGATACCGTGTGTGTTGGATTTGTTCCAAAGTTTCGGCTACCATTGCAGGAGCCATCTTCAGGGTAAACTGTGTTTTGTAGAAAAAAGCATGTGTATTTACTAGTCATTTGTACTGTGTCGCAGTCAACTGTAAGTCTCTGTGTGACTTGTTTTCCGCCTCATGAAAACTTAACACCCCGAATAAAAGTGAAAAATGTTTTTCCTGTAAATATGTTTTTTAAAAACAGTATTGACAACCTTTTTAATCAAGTCAATTAAACTCAACATGGTTTCCAGCACTACATACTACAAAAACAAATAGAAATGTGTCTACTGCCGACTGCGCACAGTACAAATTACTAGTACGTAAAAACATACTTTTTTCAACAAAACACACAGTTTACCCTGAAGATGGTTTTGCAATGGTAGCTGAAACGTCAGAACCATTCCTATACACACGGTATCACCCAAAAAGAAACTTATTAATATCTTCAAATATATTTATAAATAGCCATGTGATTCACATATTTACATGTGCATTGTCTACATCCTGTTTTTAAAATGGATCTGAACATTTGTGTTTATTAATCAGCCAGGTTCCGATTCATGTAGTTCACTGTGTGACTTATTTTCCGCCTTATGAAAACTAAACACTGAATAAAAGTGAAAAACTTGTTTTCCATAAATATATATTTTAACAACAGTATTGACAACCTTTTTGATCAAGAAACTGAGACCTTTAAAGTCTAACTCTAATAGTTTCAAGTACAAAGAAGACTTTGTTTAGACTCTTATTAACATATTTAGGACTCCTATTAAGATATTCAAGCCCATAATGAGGATGTTCAGTGTCTTTTTATATTTTTATATGTATCGTATTGTCAGCGCATTGATTTTTTAAAGCTTTGTATTTCTGAAATAACTCCGTATGTGTTTATTCCGATTGGTTTGTTTACGATAAGCAAACCGGATATCCTTCACAGCTCTCATATCATTGGTTGGTTCATATGAACCAGTGACGTCGTTCAAAGTAGTGCGTTTTTATTTAAAAAAATACTTTTTTTGTACATTTTCAAGAAACTTTGCAGTACAATTGACTACAATTGAATGCTCTCCGCACGCTAGAAAACATTTTTTGTATCCAATTCCCCGTAGGGCTGAAGTTCCTCATTAAACATTAAAAACAAATCTCAGTATTCCATTATTTTCTGTTGGCTTGAGTATAAAAATTTTCATAAATTTTTTGTTCGATGAGATCTTTATGATGCTGTTTGGCATAGGAAATATTTTTTGAAATTTTTTTTTCATTCAAACATACTTTTCTATACAGTATTGAGTACTTAATCATCGTTAGGGTCTTTTCAGGTTTTGTTTTTTTTTTCAATAATCAACAAATCACAACGATAATCTTATTTATTCAGTGCTCAGTGGTTTAAAAGTTTGTTAAAAGCATACTCTGCTACCATGATGTGTGAAGTCAAAGTAATGACGCCAATTGCGAGTCGTTTTGTATGTGCTCCTTTTTAAACCCGAAAATTATGAATAAAAATTAGTTTTTTATACATTGGTTAATTATATTGTTTAAACCTTTCAAATCCGCTCTAAATATTCCATATGTCTTCAAAGTTATTCTCTATTTCTGAAAATACCTTATTTTTGCGAAATATTCCAAAAAGTTTTATTTAAAAAAATGTATATAAATATTTAAAGTTATTTATTGACAATTCTTGATGGAATTCTATTGTAATGATGAATACAATCGATGATGATGAATATACAAATGGAAGTGTACCAAATATTTCTAATTAGTAACTTATAGTATGTAAATATAAGTTATTAGTTACGTATATAAATATGATAATATTTTCTGCTGAATTCTTCTCTCATTGGTGGGTGTTACAATATTAACAGGATGTAAAAAATTATCTTACCAAAAAAATTAAGATAATAAATTAAGTACTTATTTATCAATGTTTTCCTTCATCATAATTCTGAACGGATTTATATTCTGTTGACCTATCACGGAAAATAATTCAGCCTGTAGTGCAGATAGATGGGATTATAATGCATTTGCTGAACAATGTTACCTCATTAAGTCAAAACAGCTAAATTTGGACTTAATGCATTTTTTGCAGAATGCCTACAGTATTATAAACAGATTGCAGTCTAGAGCTTACCGTAATCTCAAAACAACCAAATATTTTTATTGATTTATAAAAAATCTGAAGAATTCGCTAATTAAAATTTAGTCCTTATTGCAATGTTACTTGTTGTATTAGGAAACATGTGGTAATTATCATAATTTACCCATCTTGATTTTGAACAGGATTTGCATATGTATGTGCCGTGACTCATTAATATCAAATAGATCCCAGTTGTGGGTGCTGCATAAAAGTGTGATTCATGCAGCCGTGACCATTATTCAAAGATGTACAATGAAATAAAACTTTTCACTTTCATTTTAGAAATGTTAAAACTAGAATGCGCTTCTGAATATGCTTTTGATTATGTGAATTATGTATGTATGATCATTTCTCACTGTACGTCGTTTATGATTCATATCATTCATTTTAGTGCTTTCTCACTTATAAATTACGCAGACAGGGCACAAAAGTATATAAGTTTAACCGGGAATTATGGCAATTGTATGTATCAAAAATCGAAATATTTTTTGAAAATTATTAACTCTCGTTTTTTTTTGTTTATTTAGGTATTAGTATTTATAAACTTAAACCTTTAAACAGACATTTGTATTATCTTTATATATAGAATTCTTCTGTGCGTTTGATGTCACTGAACTCCTCCTAAACGGCTTAACCGATTGACATGCAGTTTTCAGCGAAATGTAGATTTTTGAGCTGCGCGTGTTCGTAGATATTAAAATTTTCAATCGAATCTGTAAATAAAAAGTTAGAAGCATAAATCTTTTTTTCATCGACCTACCAGGGTTGCATTCGACGAGAATGCATATACAAAAAAATAAAAGGATGTTGTTTTTTTGTGTTTAAAAAAAGTTTGTTTTTGAATGTTCAACATTCAACAAACAACATTCGCTTTTTGTGGATCCAAATCAAAATCTTTCTTTACATTCCTTATAATTTATTTCTTTTTACTGGATTTTTGGTAATACTTAAATAATATTAACCGACATTCAGTACATTTTTGAAAATCGCATTCACGATTAAAGTGCATCCCTGTTGGTGAGAAAAGCCGAGTTTGACATTTGCAAAAGGAGTTCTATGCTGATAATGAATTATTTTTAGTTTTGAAACTCAAACATAAACCAGTACCTAGGTACCTGCTTATCAATGAAAAGTGTTTTTCCAAGGTAATAGCAGGCAAGCCAACGTTCTGGCAGGACAGCGTCTTCCAGGTCCGCTAGTGTAGTATCATTTTTAAAACAGGTTATCTATATACATCGTATCAGTGGGATGAATAATAATAATAATAATAATGTTTGGATAATTTATATAGCGCCATTTTTGTGAAAATCACCTTAAGGGCGCTGTACAATAAATAAATATCCTAACACGTCTTGCAGCTACAGAGCGCATGGACGGTTGGGATTCTAGTTCCTCGTCTCCAATTATGATATATATGAGCTAGATAACAGAACGTCTTGCAGCTACAGAGCGCATGGACAATAAGAAATCTAGCCCCTATTTACTTTTTTTTTATTTGACAATGAAGTTTAGAGTTTAAGTGATATTTTAAAAACGAAATAAAAAGCAGATTTATAAAATTAGAATTTAGATAACAACAAGTCTTGCAGCTACTGAGCGCATGGACGGTTGAAATTCTAGACCCCATTTACTAAATTTAGATATTTGATAGTTGATAACATTTTCATAATATGATAGCTAACATCACAAAAAGTCTTGCAGCTTCAAAACGCATCGACAAATGGAATTTCAACAACATAAGAATGATTTTAAAAAGTTAATAATAAAAAAATATTTTTAAAAACGCAATAATAATACATTGAGCAAAGAACTAGTAAGTATGGCAATTAAGTGAACATGTAACAGCACAAAAAGTAAAATATAAAAAAGTAAACAAAGATAGCATTCCTTAACTTATTATTAAGGTTAACAAGACAATAGACAATACCCAAACTCAAACTCGTCCCTATTTTATTTTCGTATGCAGTAAACGGGATCTATTGTCTTTTTCCTAGTAAATAACTGTAAAAACACTTGGTTCACATTTGGCTGTTCCCTGGGAGATGATAGTAGAAACGCATCTGTGTGCGTAGTGTAGAGTGTAGGTAGTAGGTACCAAGGAATATATCGGCTTCTTTTTAGTTTTGTTTGTTATTACGCATGTTTCCCGCCTAAAATTTCTGATTATAATTATTTTACTTTGATTAAGATGTCAGATAAACTTGTGTATTACTTTTGATATTCGAGTAATTTTACGTGATACAGGAAAAAAGGTATCATTTGTATTTTTAAATGAACATAGAGAGGTAGCACTATATCATACAGAAATTGTTTTATAATTAATAGTTAAATTTCGGCACTTGATCTTCACTAATAAACAATGAATGAAAGTTCTGAATGAACCCGCTATTTTTATTGTACCCAAATTAGCTATTGAATAGGAATATTTTCATTCTAGTTCGAGAACTAGACTAGAGGCCGGGGCCTTCAAATTTTATTCTGATATTCCTAACCAAGTATTTTTTATAAATAGGAAATAATATTACAACTTTATTAAACTACATACATGTTTAAAATGATTGATTGAGCATTTTGATTGGACTGTTATTACGAATGTATATGGGATAAATCAATCAATAAACTGATTATATACCGTTACAAACTGTTAAACTATCGTTGTTAAATTCATCTTATACCATCTGCATATGTACCAACATCCAATGTCTGTTATTCAATTAAATTTCTTAACATATCGTTTTCAGTAATCTCATCCATCTAAATCAGGTCAGACAGCATATTTTTCCAACGCATTATTCTTTAACCTTTTTGATCATTGCAAAAAACTATGTGTGTGTCTGCTTATTATATTTCTACTATATTTTTTATTATTTTAATTTATTTATAAAAAACAACAGTTGTTCTATAAGAATATAAAATAGTACACACATCCAGTTAAAGTTTTTCACAAATATAATGAGAGAACATGTTACACAGTAAAGAAAAAAAAATATATGAGACAAGAGAAAAAAGAGCTCGTAAGAAGGTTAAGGGATGAGGAAATAGAGTGGAGTAGTGGAGGAGAGGGATTTTCATAATATAGTTGACCGAATCAAAATTTAAAAATGAGAATAACATGAACATAATTAAAGGAACATAAACATATTACACGCTGACGAATGTTTCATTTTACAGTGTTTCAAAAAGTTTTTTGAAGTCATAAAATTTTATATTAAAAATATCTAAATGGGGACAAAGTTAAATTTGGAGCAGCTACGATAAATAAATGATTTTTGAACATAATTTTTTTGGGCAATGGATTATAAAAAAAAAACTTGACATTATATTTATATTTATATATGCTAACTAGAGGTGGTAAAAAAATTAAACAGTTTTTTTTTTATTTCCACCACAACAGGCCAGGAGGCCCATCAGTTTTTAATTACAGCACAGAACATCCGGGCTTGAAAAATATCACAATTAAATTGTGTGTTCCCACCGGTAATCGAACCCGGAACCTTCCGTGTGTGAGTCAAGCGTCTTAACCACTACACCACAGAGGCCGCCGTTAAAACAGTAGTTATCCTCTAGAAACAGCCGTAAAAAATTTACAAAAATAAATTTAACTATTTCTGTTAACAAAAAACTAAAGAGAAGAGTCGAGATATTTTTACCAATGCTATTTTAAGAACGGTTCAACAATAATTTAAAATATTATCGTTTTTTTTATAGATATTTCTTTATAAAACTCCATATTTAGTGATATAGATAAAATTATCGATAAAACCTCTTGGTTTAGTTTAACTTTTATTTAATTTGACCGACGAGCGCTTTCACCTAAGAATTTTTTTTTTCTCTCAAGATATTTCAATATTAGTTTGTTTGAGCCGCAAATTCCATAATAGTTATTTTTATTTATTTACAAGTAAAATAATATAATTAACAAATTATTATTGAAATGGAAATTTCTTCAATTCAGAAACTAAAATGTAATATTTATGTATTTTCCTTAAAATATTTTGTCATCGTTCTATTCGTATATTATATGTAAACTTCCATATTATAAAATCAAAGTATTGTGCTAAGTGCAATCTGCTTAAAAGTGTATTTCTCACTCTGCTACTTTATTTCATTCTTACATGTGAACGTAGTTATGCAGAAAGCAGCCAGTCCACAATTTTGAAAAAATGAGATATTGATGTTATCGGGTGCAGTAAGGTCAGTTCTATGTTCTGCTAAAAACAGCCAGACTACTGTCATACAAAAAACTTTATAAATCACCTTCTGAAAATGGTGTTGATCACAAAAACGGCATTTCTCAATTTGCAGAAAACACCCACAGCACTAGAAAATTCTTACGGTACATTCAACACTGGTCAAATACGTAATTTAATTCTTGTTTGTCTTTCATGTAAAAAAATATAAGAAATAAAATATACAGAGAATAAAACCAATGGCAGATATCCACAGAAATACATTAAATACACGTACAATACATACTAGTGTGTTTGTGTGAGTGTAAGCGTGTGAGAGGGTGGGTGAGTGGGTGTTATATTGGAATGAGGGTGGACATGTGTGTAAATATTATTGCACAAGTGTCGAAAATATAAATATATATGAAATATTAAGAATTAGAGATAAAATAAAATAAAATAAGACTTTATTATTGAAACTAAGCATAAGACAAAAAACGTATGTTTTTAGACGCGCATTTAAATGTAATTTTTTTACAATCAAATGGATCAATAAGGGGAAAGTTCAAATTATATTCACGAGCAAAACGTATAAGTGGAGAGTTCTGGGCATAGTTCGTACGAACTGCTGGCACGTGAAATAGAGAGCTCGACGTGTGACGGGTGCGGTAGCCGGGGACATTTAATGGTAATTCCAACATAAGAAATATTTATTTATAAAGGTATTTTTACACTAGAATATTTCATAGTTCCTGGACTGGTACCTGAAGCGTAAGACTGATCGTCTTACCTTCATGTAACAAAAATTATCAAGACACGCTGCGATTAGTGTACCGATGCAGTGCCCTATGCACCATTAGGCGTGTGAAGGGAATGATGATGACGATTCAAATTATAGAAATGACTGATCTTTTAATCTTTTTTTTTATTTCCAGTGAATGTGATGGTTGAGAATGCGTACACAGCAACTGAAGACGATGAACTGTCACTACGCCCCGGCGATGTCATTCGCAATGTGGAGCGTCTTCCTGGGGGCTGGTGGAAGGGGGAGCTCAAGGGAAGAGTCGGCCTTTTCCCCGATAACTTTGTCAGAGTGATGAAGCCCACAGATGATGACAGTAGTTACGCAACCTTAAGGTATCATTTTGTCCGTAATACTTACTATTTTCTTAAGTAATTAGACAACTGATGTGGCAAACTCCGACGACAACTGTCATCAAGCGGAGACGATGTTGGCTTGGCCATGTACTGCGGATGCCTCCTGAGAGCCTTAACCACGCTTGCCTACTTTACGAGGCATCAGGTTCTCGACGCCCTGGACGTCCACTGCTGACGTTCGGTTCGTCGGCAGCTCATGTCAGAACTACGAGATGCGAACCTGACTTGGGAAGATGCACACGAACTGGCAGCCGACAGATGCCTGGAGGATCTTTGTGGACACCATATACTCCAACTAGGAAGCGGACATGGAATGTTGAATGATAATTAAACCAATATTTAGGCCTTCATAGTTCCTACTCAAAAAGATTTCTGCATCTTTGTTAAAAATAATATCAATGTACATATGAGTTGGTAAATATCAAATGGTGGGCAGGTATGTCCACAACGATCCTCCACAGTGTCCATGTGGACCTACTAGCTTCTAAATTAAAACAGAGTTTTTTTTGTAATAATGAAGACATGTTTTAATTTGAACGGTACTGAAATGATAAATTTTTTTTTCTTACATTTTGTAGAACAAATAATAAAAAATAAAAAAATTGAGTGGACATACTGGGGTTTGATATTTCCAGTTCAACGGGACAACGTTCGGGAGGATAACGTCTGTCGGGTCCGCTAGTAATGTATATAATTGTTAATGATAATATAAATTTAAACTAAATTTCCAGACAGCCCAGCCTCCGATACTGCCGAGCGCTGTTCAGCTACCAGCAGAACAACCCCGACGAGCTGAGCCTGGCCGTAGGGGACGTGGTGCAGGTGCTGGGGGTGGAGGAGGAGGGCTGGTGGAAGGGCCAGAAGGGGGCGCAGCGAGGGGTTTTCCCCTCCAACTTCGTGGAGGAGCTGGACAGCGGCCAGGCACCCCCGCCTGTGCTGCCACCTAAACCTGGTACATACCAATGACGTGTAATTAAGTCGACATGTTACTATCGCAAAAAAAGGCATTTAAATTTGTGGGTAATTGCCCTACGTGCCTTTATTCTCTAATAAACCTTCGTCATAATCAAACATGATATTGTGTGTTATCTGATTTGTCAAATTTATATTGTGGTACATAAAATAAATACTGTACAATAGTTGTATAATATCTATTCATTTTTTTAAAGTATTAAATGTTATTTTTTTGGACAGTTATTTTTAATATTGTTATTATCATTATGAATAATTCAAGTAATATAAAAAAGTAATAACAATATTAAGAAAAACAGTCCAAAAATTAAAATTTATTACTTTAAAAATAGTGGGAGGCCCTAGGGCTTCTACAATATTATCTAGCGGAGTGGACTGTATTTTAATTTTAATGAAATAAATTAATATCTTCGATATGCGGTATGCAATGTCCCCAACAAATGAGATGGATTAGGAATAGATGCCTCTAACCTGGTTCGTTCTTGATGGAATTACTGCGGTCCGACTGGTCACTTGCAAGCGGCACCAGCACTAGGGCAGGCCCCCAATCTGGAGCTCAACACTGGTGGTTGGTGGAAACAAAGTCTATGTTGCGGCACACGTTCAACGAAATAAATGTGGGATTCACGACACGAGATCTTATTGTGGCGGGTGATCAAAAGATACTGAGGTGGGAAGTGAACAGTGGTTGGGGGTACAAAGGATGTAGAAGTTGTGACAATACTTGAACAATGCATACCCACATAATTTGCAACCATATACAATTATACTGTATTTATTTATGTTATCCGTGCCGAGAATACAACACAGAAGTCCACTTTTTGCTGCTTTGAAGTTAGAAATGCAGAAATTATCGCAATAAGCTATTTTGTGCGTGAACAGAACACTCAAGTCCGCTTTCATCGTAAAAGAGCTTTTTTAAGTTAAAATGAAAATCTGAAGTCCACCTTGTTTTAATGCAAAAAAACATCAGTTGTCCCGATATGCTATTTTAATATGGACTATGATTATCAAAATAATCATTATTTTACATTGAAACTTATTTATACGTTGAAATTATCTCATTTGGTTCAAAAGTTATGATGTTTTGGAAATCACAAAATCGTGTTCTCTGAACATTTCATTCAATGTGACTCCCTTGGTTTTACCTTTAAGGTATAGTTATTATTTCATGCAATTTATTAGTAAATTCACTGTAATACATAAAGAATTTGTGACTATTTATTAATAATCATGTCAGCATTAAGATGTCATGAAACACATTAAAACTGGTGAATGGCCACTGCCATTTTTTTTTTAATTTATCACTTGTCTAATTTCTATAATAAATGTGTATAATTAATTCCAGTTCGGGAATATTGCCAAGTGCTGTTTCCGTACACGGCGGCCAACATGGACGAGCTGACCCTGGCCGAGGGAGACATAGTGGCCATCGTGTCCCGGGAGGTGCCGGACCAGGGCTGGTGGCGAGGGGAACTGCGCGGCCGCATCGGGGTCTTCCCCGACAACTTTGTGCGACTTCTGCCTCCCCCTGCCAACTCCGGTAAGCCATACAGAATCCGTTGGTAAAATCACCTATCCACAAAATAAATATTTTCTTTTTATTCATTAAAAAAACTTACAATACATCAAAGTTCTAAAAGCCAGATCTTCAGAATACGTCTTTCTCTTGAGCCTGATATATTATATAATATTTTTTATAACTCCTTTTTCGGTAATGTGTAGCTAGTACACATTGCATCTAATAACTTTAATATCTCCATAAATTAAAAAAGGGTTAAGATTTTTGGTATTCCTCCGTTATACATTTACGTATCAGTTAAAATATTTTTTATCAAATAATTAATGCTTATTGGAAACAGTAAAAGCATTTTATCAAAAATCAGTGATAAATCACCAATACAATAGAAAATCTACCAATGTCGCATGTTGCAGAGTACGTAGTAAAAGAGTAATCCTAATATACAGGGTGTTCATCAAACCCTGTCACATCCGAAACCACGATGACCAGTGTGAGCAAGAAGACATATTGGCACATTAAAATATTTTTTTAGAATGAATAAAATTTAAAAAAATAAAATATCAAAAAAAGCAAATGGTTGCTTACTTCTGCAGGGGAGAAACGAGGAGGGGGAAGGGGGGAGTCTGATACTGCGCCGCACTCCCCTCACTTCTCCCCTGCAGAAGTAAGCAACTATTTGTTTTTTTAAATATGCTAATATGTCTTCTTGCCCAAACTAATCATCGTGGTTTCGGATGTGACAGGGTTTTTAAAGAACAGCCTGTATAACTGTCTCACAAACTCTTAACATCTCACTCTCGATAAAACAGTTATATATTCGGGAGCGAGAGAGACAATTTCACACGTCACACGTGCAAACAGCAAAGTTTCTAGTACTTGTCCCAGATGCCAGTTAGTAGCTCCCGACTTTCGTCAGGGTCGGTTCTCCGCCCGCGCTACGAGCATGAGCTATTGATGTTTTTGTAGTTAGATTTTAAAAATCGCTTCTGACTTCAACTATAAATAATTAAAGCAATTGACTGACTACACAGCACCGTAATGCGCGAATGTTTTTCGGACAGTAAGGTAAAGGTTAATGATATTAACATTATAATGCCAAGTATTTTTTGTGGCATTTGCTCATTTGACTGTTAAAATATGAGAAGAGCAGTATAGCATCTTAATTACTGCGATGTTTTTCACAATGTATTACTCAATTGATTTCAAAGAATACTGAAATTTTTGGTATAACTTTAGAAATAAGTGAGTTACTCACTAATTTTTTGAATTAAAAAAAAATGTCTTTTTTAAATTCGAAAACTTAACTGTTGGTTTGTCAAGGCTTTATGGCTTTTTTGGTGGCGCAATACTGTTTTAACTTTCATGATAAATTAAACTACCAGCTGGCCAAATACAGACTAGCATCTTTAATACACTAAAGATTTTACTTTGTAGATAAGTTGAAAAATCTGTTTTCTTATCAGTGACTTTGTTCATAGAAATATTATCTTAGTTTCGCTTGTAATTTTGTGACTCATATTTGAATTGTTCCAAACAATTTTATATCCTCTGTAAAACATCAAGAATGTGTGTAATGTAAGATTAACATTAATTTCGTAAAAGGAAGTTGGTGGTGATTGTATTTGATATTATCTTAATTTACAATGTGAATGTTGATGAATGCAGAAATAGAGGTAGACCGAGAAAGACATGGCATGACCAAATCCAACAAATACTTGAAGATGGACATGCCAAAAGTCGGAATAATCGGCGTGCGTGCATGAGAAGATGTATAAATGTAGAAGAAGCGAGATCTGTACGCAAAGATAGAGTGATGTGGCGTTCTATCATCTCTGCCTACCCTTACGGGGAAACGGCGTGATGGTTTGTTGTTGTTTATTATGTTTTCATGTAAAATTAGATGAGTGTATTAGTTTCCTGGAAAATCAACAATAATTTAAGTTTTCAACAATATTTTGAGTTTGTCCAAATTTTTGTAGACAAAGACTGGATTCAACTCCCTGGGGAGCTGTTTATATTAACATTTTACAACAGAGATGAAGAACATTTACGAGAAGGTAATATAGAAGTCTAGGCATCTACAGGGCTTATGACCTGTCAAAATATTGTTGATAAATTAACTGGTCCATGAAGAAGTATAGAAATTGATAAAATAATATTTTCAGGCGTTGCCTAGTATGTAGGTGAAATAATTCAATTAGATGAATCTCACCCGCATAAATAAAGGTTTCAGCTCTTTAACTTCACAAACATCAACAGATGAAAGAATTGAAGGAATATAGATGTTCAAATATAGGCAGAATGGTGGATGTTACACAGTGTGTAAAGTGGCCACTTAAACCAGCCATTGACAGGTCGTAAGCCCTGTAGATGCCTAGACTTCTATATTACCTTCTCTTAAATGTTCTTCATCTCTGTTGTAAAATGTTAATTTAAGTTTTATTTATATTTTGAGAGAGAGAGAAATTTTTCTTATTTTCTATCCTGCTTCAACTTTTTCTCAGTCTTCTAATTTTTTTGGCTCCTTTTAGCGGCATGATACTATTAAAACATTATGCCATTTTCAAAAAATTATTTAAAATTCGTATTAAAGCGTATAACTATAATAATATCACAAGAACTTTTGTTACTATTCGTAACGTGAGTGACTCTGTAATTCATGTTACAGCTTTTATTAGCTGTCAATTCAATATAAATAAAGATGGATTAACTAAACTTTAGATTTATAGAATTGATAGCCATCAAATAAGAATATGAATTATTATAAATTTTGATACATTGTTTCGAGGTTAGTTTTCTAATAAAAACCTCCTATGGGAATATGCTTTAGTAGTATTTAGTGTACAGAGAACGCTTTATTAAAGCATGTACTTTAAATTAATAAACCAAAAGGAAATTGTACTTACGTAGATATATGTTTTGATGAAATGCAATAGTTGATACGCCATGGAACACACATTGACCCTTACAACTATAAAAATCGACAAGAAAGTGTTATGATATTGGTACCATTGCCTGTAATAAAAATTAATTACCTTTAAGTGTGCGTGGAGTTTTAATGACAAAAAGTTTTTTCTATTTTTTTTTTACTCGTGTTGCATTTTCATGGAAACACCCTAAACTAACATTATTACTGGAGATAAAAGGGATATCCGGTAACTATCTGGCCTATCCGGCAGGGCTCCCGTGTTATGGCAATATGCTGTATCTAAAAAAGCCAGTTTTGAGATAAATGACTTTTAAGTTTTTTAGGCATTCTGTGATATTTTTCAAATTTAGTCGGAAGTTAGGTTGACCCTTCATTCAAAATATTATTAAAAAACGTGTTTTGTAATAAAACTCAAAAAAACTTCCCAAGGAATTGTGAAATGTTTTTTGTCAATTCCTTGGGAAGTAACAACAATAAAAAAATAAAAGCAAGTTCGCATGATCTAACTCGACGAATGAAATTGATTGAGCGATATTATGGCAAAATGATGTATTTATAGATACAGCGCATTGCCATAATACAGGCGAGGGGCAAATTGTCCTGACCATTATATTTGACCTTGAATAATAATGTTTTATAGTAACTATGTTTATCGGAAAATAACCAAAATAATTGTTAATAATTATAAATCACCACCACCGTTTATATATTATATCTTCCTACAAAAAAATCTATGAAATGCGCCCAGCCCAGTCTCAGTCAATGATGAAACTAGCCGATTACCTCAGCTTGTTCCTCCATTCAAAAAACTTCACTATATTTTACATCTTTAATTCAGTTGCGGGTTTTAAGTACTAAAACAAGCTTGCAGATTACAAACATTATTTTATCATTATTTGGAAACTAGTATTTCGAGCATTATTTCCGAAGGACTTGTTTTCTTTGATAGGATACCGTTGACATATTGTATATCTCATAGGACATGTGGCATTCGAACTGGCTGTTTTTGGCATTATGCATTTGAAAAGGAATCGGCCAGTGCTCAGTGTTGACATTTAAATCGTAATGGAAATATCTGCTGAATGTATTGTGGTATTTTTAATAAACTTTTGTGCGAGTATTTTATTAAAATAGGATAGAATAAAACTACGTATATTGTGTGGCTAATAATAATTGTTGTTTGAGTTGATTTTCACAGAACCACAGAAAAAAAAGTACTCATTTATAATTATATTATGTACGTAAATGTAGGTACAAATTAATGATCATTGTTTGTAGATTATCTATAAAATAAATCACTGCTATCCAGCCAGGTACCGGATAGTAGCTCAATATAGTAAATGGATATCAACCTTGTTTGAGAAAAGGGAAGTAACCCTCATAGTCCATCACAATAGATCTTCACAGGTCGCAGTGACGTTAGGAGCTTGCATAGAGCTGACCCCCACTTCTATGAATAAGAACCCTCATTATTTGAAAAACTATTGTTAGTGTTCAGTATACACCCTAGAAAAAGAATTAAACCTGCAAATCAAAAATGATTATCAAATAAACTTTTTTAAGATAAAATATTAATAAAAAAATAAAGCGCAAGGGGAAAACTACCCAAATGCATTATAATTATTTAATTATTAATAACTTATAAACCATATTGATATGCAACTCGTTAATTGATAAGTGATCATGAAAATATTTTAGCCGCTTTTTACGTTATGAATATTTAAATTTTGGTTTTAACTATGAGTGAAATTCGAGTACCGGGATATTTTTATTGTTTTATTAGACGATGGACGGAGATCCGGCTATCCAGCTTAGGAGCTTGCTGGATATCCGGTATCCGGCCAAACCAGTATCCATTTCACCACTAATTTTATTACCTCTTAATATATTTTTTCACATATTGATTTTCTATCTATAGATGCCCGTGCATGTGCTAATTGAGATCTTTAGTAACTCTGTGGAAGCAATTCTAAAAAAGTAATCTTAATACATAATTTATCAACAAATTATTTTCATGTCAAAACTATTCTATTTAATCTTGGGATGTTTTCATGTTTGCACCAAAATGACAAGCCCATATAAAAATAACATATTCTAATTTATTCCTCATCATTCCATCATTGTTAATGACATCACTTTTAAGGTCACATTCTACTAATTAAATCATAGGTTGCTTCATAACTCACTAACACAACATAGAGGCCAGTTGTGCTCAACAAAGAGAAGGCGCTCATATTCTGTTTACAATCATACTGCATTCTTTTTGGCAGAATATGTTTTTTTTCAATTGGTGAATTTGTTAAGTGATTAGTGATTCCATCTATATCTTATCTAGTGTTAGATCCTTTCTGATAGTGAATCCCCCTACAGATTACTTGTGAAATCTCCATACATGTTGTTTCGAAATCACTGATAGCGTAATAATTACAATGAATCAGTATTTTATATCATATTGGTTTTCTTTGATCCAATTTAAAATGTACAGCCGTGTATTTCGTTCAGTAGTTATCTCATTTTGTCACTTGTAACAATGTGATGTGAGTACCTTCCCGTGTATATTTTCAAAAAATATTTTTTATTAAGTAATTTATCTTCAACAATTTTGATATTATCATTTAATTACATACAATCTTCGTTTTTATATATTAGCAGAATATTTCGTACTTCTGTGATAAGAGAAAGATATCTTTATTATTTATCACTATTTTCTTGCAGAATAATCCATTATGTATGCACAGTTAGAACATGAACAATGTTATTAGGTTTTTCAGTAGTTTAAAGTCAAATTGTCTGTCGTGTGTTCGTAACATTTGTTCCTCTTCCTCAGGAACCTCTACAGACACCGCCGGCAAGAAGCCGGGACGTCCTGCCAAGAATATATCTACCGGACACAAAAGTCAACCGACGTCCATGAATAGAAAAGACTCTACCTCGTCTAAATCAAGGTTAAAAATTAAGTCATTTTCTACATTTTAAGCTTAAATCTTATCTAGACTACGAGTGTACATATTAAATATTTTAAATACTGTAAAAAAAAATTGTAGTTCCAAATTTTCTTCATTAGTATAATAAATTAATTTTTTTCTTTAGAATATTTTCTTCTCTCAAGATTGTGGCTGAAATAAATTATTCAATTTATTGTGTACAATTTGTAAGTAACACGTTGTGTAGATAGTTTTCTCTGTATGAACCATAATTTAACATAATTCTTAGTGACAATCATTTTATAAGTAGATTCTTATTGAATAGTATTTTTGTGTCGACGGCGTAAATTCATTTGAATGCCAAATTGAGTTTGATTTCCTTTTAAATAACAAGTGTTTTTTATCATTATTTTTCTAAGCAGCTGTTCAGTAAAACTTCCTCCTCGCCCGCTAGTGTCGAAGTCTACCAATAGTCTAATGATTTGAATAATATATTTTCTAGTATTGGTAGTGCGCATGAGAATGTTGCCTCTGTAAGGAGATCGCTAGAAGCTGCAGATACGTCTAGCGCTGATACCTTGTCTTCTAAATCTAAGAAGTCAGAACCCCTAGAGACAGGAGCTGATGGTAAAGGAAGTAAACCCAGGAAGTCACTAGAAGTCGACTCCAATTCTGACTCAAGGTCTAGAAAGTAAGGAAGATTTATTTTCATTTACTAAATTATCTTTTTGTTTGACTTTTTTAGTTACTAATTTGAGAATGATAGATGGCCTAGACGAACATGTCTTCAGTCCGCTGCACAGTAAAAACCAAAACAAAATCCAGAATGTATTTATTTACTACACAATTTTAATATTTTATGCCCCAACTTGTTATAAAGTTTCGTGTTAAGTCGGAACTCTTCTATACTAAAATCAATACAACTATAAATATTATGACACATCAATACAGGTATATTGTTAAGTGTCCTCGGCACGGGTAACCTCAGTGAGGTCACATTATTTTTATTGTTGATTATAGTTTGTAAGAGTAAAATATGAATAAATAAATAAAAATACAAAATACATAGTAAAATTTTTTACATATCAAAACATACAATACAGACAAGTTACTTAATAATACATAGTGCAGCTAAGTTATGATCGTGTATCTAAAATTTTTAATTTATTTCTTTAATAATTTCATAATTCAACTTAATAATACATTTGAGGGTATTAGAAGCAAACTTATAAATCTCCATTAAAGGAGTGGAGTTACATTTGTGAAAGACTTTGAAAAAAAAATCTAATTATGCTTTACCAACTCAATGGAAAATGCTAAGTTTGCGGTGTCAAATAGTATAATTGTAATCTGTTTTTGCAATATTTAGAGACGGTTTTGAATTACGCTATTTAGGTAGGTAGGTTTTTATGTATAGCTTATTTTGGCATCAATTTTTCCGTTTTTGGTGGAGATTTCTGTTTGCTTCCGATACCCTCGTTTATATGGTACAATGTATAATTTAGTAAACAGATAAATACAAATACATTCGATGTGTATCAGTTAAATTTAAAAAATAAATTGCTTTTTTTTTTCAGAATACGGTTTTGAAATTTAACATACTTAAAAAAAAAAAAACAATTTACATCATTTCGTCATTTGAATTTTAACAAAAAGGTTTCTAACTTTTTACTAAGCTCTTTATTGTCCCATTTTTAATACAATTTACAAGTTTTAAGCAAATATTTTTTTCATACTTTCGCACCCACACACACGCACCCTCTCCCTCATTCATTCCCACACGCACATGTATCCTCTCCCTAATTCATTCACGCATACACACATTCACATACACATGAATACAAACGTCACACAAATACAATTACTAAACTTCCTTTCTTATATATTATGTGTCATTATATTTACAGTGGATTTTTTCAATTGGCTTTAGTATTGTTAAGATTTTTCTAATTATTTTGTTAATGTAATAGCTGTAAAAATCCGAAATAAAATAAAAATGAATTATCTTATGTTTCATTAGCAATAGTTAAAATATATATTTACAAATTGTCTGAACAGTAGCCTTAACGCTCGTAAATGTATTTTTAGTAGATATTGTTAGCATTTTATCCATTATATAGTAGTAATACAATTGAATGAACAATTCCAGATCCTTGGAAGTGGATAGTGGTGGAGGCAAACCTCCTGTTCCCAAGAAAGCTGGGTCTCCTGTAGCAGCAATGTTCAGTGGCTTTAAACAGAAAGTTCTTGCCGTAGAACACAGGTAATTATTTTAACTAATAAGTCATTTATGAAATGAAATCAAATGGACCATTAAATTTTTAATATACATTATGCATTTAAGAAGCTCAAAAAGATACCATCGAATTTTAATTTCAAAGCATTCACTGCCTTTATGTGAAATTCTTCCATTTTATTTATTTATTTATGCTTTACTAAGGTAATTCATAACATATTAAAAACTAGCATAAACTTTTAATAACATTACATTGAATATAAAAATTTATCATGAACATATTTTTTAAAGTTGATTTTAAATATTACATTTTTATTTCTAACTTTATTTCCTTTTATACTGCCATTGCATGTGAATAATTTTGCTTCGAGATAAATTTAAAATGTGCTGTTTTTTCTCTGTGGACTATAAATATGTACTGTTCGAGTTTATGTCCAGAACTTGTATAACTTCTTAGAAAAATCACCCTAGAAGTGAATGTCTCTCACCGTAATATACGGATTGCCGCTTGGTTACAGTATACCACCAGGGCTGGTATTCCAAACGAAATTATAGCGCAGTATAGCGCGTTTTTACGTACTAAATACGCATTATAGCGCGCTGTAAACGCGTTCGGAATACCAGCCCAGAGCTTTAGTAGGGAATTTATTTATGTAATCCTGATTATTATGCCACTAATGACGATACATGTAGTATAAATTCTGTGGTATATTAACATATTACAACAGAGATGTAATATTTTAGAGAAGGGAACGAGAAGAACAGGTATATAATATAACCAGTATTAGTACAAGGAGATGGTAAATCATTGCATTCAATTAGCTACTTATAAAATTAATTGATATTTTTTATTTAATATTGTCACCTTAATTTTAATACAACGCAAGTATTTTTTTAATGTATTTGAGATTATGATTGAATTTTTTTCACCATTCGAAATTGATAAAACATGTTTTTCGAATAATGCGTATCTCGAAGATGTTTATTTGTTGGAATACAGCGTAAGTCAATAGGTGTTCAGTAGTTAACATTTGTTCGGATAAAACAATTAAAAGTCATGTTTACCTTAAAAACAAAATATTTTGTAAAAAAAAAACCACTAAAGTTTCATTCAAAATTACTGAATTATGAAGATGTTAATGTCTCCTGTAAAGTTATCGTTTAGTGACATATGTTTTATTCTAATTAAGGTGACGATATTTGATATTTAATATCTACTACAGTTTTGACGTAACCACTTTTCAATAACCCTTTTGTTTATAAAATGCTTTTGCAGATTAAAATAAAATAAATTGAATGATTTTAGGCTGATTGGTCAACAACAGCAGCCGCAAGATGTGCAGGATGGGGTAGCCAGTAGTCGGGCATCGGGAGAGCCGGTCCTGCGCTCTATCTCCCCCTGTCCCCCCGCACCCGCACACTGCTCCCCGCCCCCCACGACAGACACCTTCGACCAGATAGAGAGGTCATCCATGCTCAACGACCCCAGAGCTGGGAGGTAGGTCACCAACCATGCACGAATAAAAAGAATGTGTGTATGATTTAATTTTAAAATAATTTCTCACGTCGTCTGTGAAGAGTAAAAAGTTAGGAAATTTAAAGAATTGTCTTGATAAACATAATGAAGAGAAATGGCCTCAAGTGCCATCCCTGAGGGACACCAGTGGGCTCATTTACAACCTCTGATACAAACCCATGCATGACCACTCATCGAAGTTTATTACCAAGATATGAGACAAGCCAAGTCGGTACAACCTGTTTTAAGACAGACATTTTTATGCAAAAATAAACATTAATATTACTACCTACTAGTTAATTTAATATACACTTATACAATATTAATTCATTATTTAAAAATGTATTTTGAGTAAATTTTCCGATTTTTCTCGAACTAAACCCAGTAACAATTTTTTTACAAATTTATTTCATTAAATCTGGGTCATAGTTTTGCAAAGTTCGGGTAGCATATTGAATATTTTGGGGCCCAGAAACCTGAAATTTCTTTGCCCGAATTCAGAGTTTGTGATATACCCCATGACCCATCCTCTAGTTTGACTTCTGGTAGTGTGGGAGTGTTCCTTTTGGGATTAGGTAGAATAATTTGCTTTCACAAACATTATTATTCTAATTGCCTTATATCTAAGATCTCAAATTCCTCAAATAACTTGATGCTGGGGCACCTGAAGGGCTTTTTAAAAATTATTTTAATTATTGATTTTCGAGCGGTTTCGAGAGGTTTTAATATTGATTTATTAATCCCTCCCTATCCTATGTTGAACCATCATTATCTATGCTGAATAAAATTTTGTTTCTATATCTTTTCTACTGTGTTTTCAGAGTAAAAGCACCACGCCGTAGACCTCCTAGTCAAGTCATACGAGATGATGTTCCCTTGACTAATGGCAGCAGTACACACACAGTCACTCCAGGTAATTTTGTTATTTTCATACTGCTGTCGATACTTACTCATCTTTTGGCTTTTTTGCTGATACAAAATGACCTTGTTCCTGTTTTTACATACTTTTTGGTCGCTATTAGAAAGAATTACTTAAATGTCCCCTTTTTAATAACAACAATAAAAAATAAAACATCAGGCCTAGAGGCCGCATTGCAGATTATTTGCGTACTATGTTTTAAACATTTTTCTTCATTCATATAGAAAAAATATTAAATAATCTTATGTTTTAACTTTGTGATTGATTAATTGGAATTTAACTGCAAATTGTTTTCAAAGCAATAATGGTCCATATATGTAATTCTTATAATTTACCACAGTAATTATACTTTTTATCTAGATATCGTCAAACATATAACTTAGTGTATTTCCACATTAGTATATTGGCTTACTGTAATATCTTGCAAGAATCACTATCCACCCAACCCTGATCTAGTTTGTTTTATTTTAATAGAACCTCCGGTAGAAGCTGAAATAATAAAACCCAAAGCTCGGGAATGGGAAAAGCACCGAGCTCCCTGGATGGAAGAACTCAAACTCAACCAAGCCAAGAAAACTTCGCCAATCTCTGAAATTGGGCGCTCGAAGACCATCGCTACGGACTCCACTAACGTTGACAAACCAGAAGTGCACCACGGTAGTAGACTTTCTGGCAGCAGCGACAAGATCTTAGAATCCGGTACTGGAGACGATGATAAAAATTCTATACCAAATCCTATAGAAATGTCCCAGAGTATGAACGCGATATCGTCAAATGCTGTAAAGATTGAAACTTCGGAAGAGGTAAACTTACATACATCATAATGCATAAATAAGTTAACGTTGAGTAACAAAACAGATTTATATATTTATTGTTTGTGTATGGCTGTTTGAAGATATTAAAAATAAATATTTTCTATTACAGGTCCAAACTCATACTGAAAACCCCAATGACCTATCTAAATCAATGACTACAATCTCCTCTCGGGCATCCCATATGGAAACCAATAATAAAATATCTAGCAACGAATTACGAACTTCAATATCTAGTACAGCCAGTGTCATACTTCGCAGTACAACTGTACCCAACCAACCGTCGCAAGTTGGCAAATTAAATATGGAGTCTGTTCTGCCGTATTCTTCTAGTTCTTCAAATACAACAGTTTCACACGAATATGTCACTCCCGCGGTAAGGCCAACCTCCAATCTCAGTCACGGAGATGATACCTTACACTCCAATGCGAGTCCCAAGCAGTCAATAATAAGCGAAAAGATCGAAAAAGATCCTTCGCTGTCAAAGATCTCAGTTACTGAAACTATTCACAAAGTACATTCGAATGGTAAGTGCCACTTATCAAATATTTTGGCTGTTCCAATCAAAACATTTCACTTGTGTTGATGATATTTGTTTTATTTTTATGTTTCATTTATGCATTTTGATATTTCAGGAGACACCATAGAAGTTAACGGAACTCCGGAGCAATTACTCATAGCTCAATTAAATGAAAGGGTAAATCCATTTTCTTTTTTTTCAAATACCTTTCTTCATTACTGTCATCTATTATTTCAAACATTGTCATTCTTAAATTTTATATAACCACATGGTGTATATTTTTTTACAATTTCACTATTTTTTTATGGTTTAATGTCTGTAAAACTTTATTCGTTTTTAGCCTATTGTAAGTTTGTCTCCCTTGTAGTAGTGTAGTGTCATTTTGGGTTCAATTGGGAAATATCAGGTTTTTTTTTTAACATTTTTAAAGTATAAAGGTGTATGAAATACTGTCCAGTAAAAAATAATTTTACAATTATTAGTGGCATAAAAATACTTTTACATTTGTAATTTTGGATTCCCGCAAAAACGGTCATTCCATTGGCCACGCCCCTAATACGTCACGATTCATGTTTATTTGTTCCTGGCTATTTAACTTTATTTAGACAATATCACGAATCTTGATGTCACAACAATCCAGGCCAAAATGTCGCATTTTTCTAGCAACGTATTTTTATTAGATTTCTTTTTTACATTTATGCATATAAACATTCCTCCATAATATCCATATTGATTTTGAATATACAATTAATTATTCTAAATCCATTTCAAATAATTTTATCAGTATTCGTAGTATCTGATCTTTTCCTATTTCCTACAGATTGACATTAAATCTTTTTTACTCCCAATATTCCACTGGCGCCTGAATTATATGACTAATAATTTTGCCTTCATTCATTGAGATATGTTGCAAATTTGCAAATGATACACCAATAGAAATATGGATAGTTGAGTTTTTTTCCCCTTTTTAAATGATGTTATTGATCATTGAAATTTTCAGGTGGCCAATTTAGAAAGAGTTGTCGAAGCGCAAGAAGAAAGGTTCAGCGCTGCATTATCCTCACTCAATAAACAATTACTTCGGGAAAGTGAGCACCGAGCCTCGTTACAAGAGGAACTGCTCAAACTTGAAAGGTGTGTCACTCGAGTGTGACCCGCACTCACAAAAACTACAATTATCGTCTAATCTCCATTCCTGAACAGAAGTATTGTGGATTAATTTCTCTGGATTTTCTTAACTTATATTTGAATAATATATCACCGCGGTTATCCCAGTCTAGAAATTACAGTTAAGTACTAAATATGATAATCCATACTTTCAATGTCTATAATACAATTAATTGACGATAACATATGCAATTAAGGAAATGTTTGGGTCCTGTAATTTATTTACTTCAATCTTAAATTATCTTAATAATTTTCATTCTTTTTCACGTTCACGACTCAAATTATTCAAGTATAGGTTCAATGTTTTAAGAGACCTGTAATATAATAATTTTATAAATATACTTAAATTTATTTAATTTTGGGTGCCTAATGTTGATTCTAATCACGTGTTGACATAACCTGGTTGTTAAGTCAGTATTACATCTAATCTGTACATTACAATAATTGTATACATTTTTACGTATTATTTTTATTGGTGGTGATTTAAATATAATAATTTCTTAATTTAATGTTAGTGAGAAGAATTTTTGCAAATTTTCTTTTGTATGTTCAGTATTATTTAAAAACACAATCAAAATATAAGTAACTCTTATTAAGGCGTGTTAAAAATCGGGCTTAATATCCGATCACACATTTTTTTATCTTGCAAACCGTCCTAAATAATGCGAGTCACATTTATGATCTTGTGTTCAACAAAAAAATGTGACTGTCATTTTACTTACACGAGAGTGATTCAATTTCCTATAGCAATAATACTGTATGGGCATAGGATATGATTGATATGCACTGAGGTATAATTAAATAAAGATGACACGAATTTGAACTTGTGTTCTAAAAATGATCGAACAAAATTTCCAGGTAAAACCCTTATAGAGTAAGAAGGAATAACTGTTTATGCCGCTTACTCTGAATTTCGCGCCCTTTCGCACTGCTTTACATTTGCTTAGCAAATAAAGATAAGCTCCAGAACCTATGTTAAATGGAACACGTCGGGTGCGCTTATTGTCACTCTAGTGTATACATATATATCAATGTTAATATGGGGAAATAAAGTCCAATTGATTAGAAAGTTCTGTTCAAAAAGTCTTAAGATCGGGTAAGTTATCGAGAAAGATGTTTTTAATTTAAAATGTAAGAATAGCAACTACATTGTCATAAATGAGAAAAACAAACAGTTTAAAAAATGGTTTTAATAAAAATACAAAAAGGAAATCACTGAGATATAAAGTGTCATAGATGTGACATTAACATAATTTAGGGCGGTTTACCGGAGCGAAAAATTAAGTGGTATTTTCGGATAACTCTTGATTTTTAACATGTCACAATAAAAAAATAAAGTAAATGAAAAATGTTCAAGTATGGTGTTATTAAGTTTACTTTATCTGAAGTTTATTATTGATATTCTCTTCGGAATTCATTTTTACATAAAATACACATGTAATAATTTGTTTTTTTATTCATCATCACATTAACATTGATTTCTAATCATTTTTATGATTACATTTACTTAACAAGAATTGTAACTCGGGCCTTTAATCGTAACGCGTTTATTTAACTGGACATTTAAAGTCAAATACTGCCTCCCTATGGTAAAATTATTGCTTAATTAATACTCAGGGTTGAAGTTGAAACTGTCTGGCAAAGAAAGATTTGTTTTAAACATGTGCCAAATTATACAATGATTTTACAAACTTACATTCCTTTCATTAGGTTTTTTATAGACATTAAAATTAAAGCAATGTAGCATTGTTACTTGTCATTTTAATAACTGTATTTTGGTAAAATAATTAAGATTATTTTTTTGAATACTTTTTGTGTTATCAAGTAGCTTGTGAAATATTTAACTTTAAATTATTTTTTAATTTATGATTTATTTGCATACATCGAATTTTTATTTCTCATATAAAAGCATAATATTTATGTTTAAAAAAATATCGCTCTACTTAAAAATGCATTCCATTTTTCAAGAAATATCATTTCATTCCATTCACATCTCATATAGACAGTAATCATTGTGAATCTGTTTTTTGCACTACTTGTAAAATTAATCATATTTACAACAATTTTGCATATTATTTGAAAACTTGTTAAATCACAACATTTTATTTCTGCATTTTAACTTAAAAACTTTTTTTCCACCCAGAGAGGCTTTAAAATGTACATACATACTATGTAAACTTCATGATTCTCAAGTGTATGGGTAACGCAACTAAGTTCAGGCAAACACAGTACTCCCACATATACGGCTTTTATACACACTGTTCTTTTCTGTTCATATTATATTTTATTCAATTACCTACGTATTAAAAATTGTTAATATTGTATTTAAAATAACGGCATGTTATTTTAATAAAAAATCTTTTATGTTCACCTTGTGGTTAGCGCATTTGGCTACCTTGCATGAGGTTAACATGAAATATTTAATCTTTTTCTGTGTCTATGCCCATCGACGTAGAATGCGTTAACTGTACCTTCAATACATTTTTATTTGTAAATACAATTTACTTCATTAAATTAAACATCAGTGTTTTATTTTTATAGAAATTTTAAAATTCACAATAATTATTATAGATAGTATGTATTTATTGTGTCTAATATTAGGTCATCTAGTTACATGGTGCTCTAATTACAATAGTGTTAATTAAAATTCCTCAATAAATAATACCTTTTTCTTTGACAAATACAATTTACAAAATTTGCGCACATATAATATTATATGTCCCTCACAAAAATATTTTTTACACAATCATCAACGCTTAAGCTTAATAGTATTTTCCAATTTGGATAATGTAAATGATTTAAAAATGACCCTCGCTGCATACACAAATAAGAATTTTATTACTTTTCCATTTTTCTAATCCATGATTAACACAAAAATTATGTTTCATAAAATTTATGAATAAGAAATTGGATTACTTTAAACATTTTGTAAATACATTTCAAGAGTATTGATTGTTATTTTCCATTGTTCCAACGACTGTGTATATTGTCAAATTAATTTAAATCGTACCTTCACCATTGTGTACAATAAATAGACAACATTAAACAACACGCCTACGAATAATCCAATGTCCGCTATGTATTGTTTAATGTTGCTATTGTAAAAATATTCCTTAAATATCGTGATTTTAAATAATGTCTGTAGATATGTACTAATACTTACGATGACTTAACTCTCCAGAATATTTGTTAGCACAAGTCAAATAAGCTAGCTCAACTCGGTGGAAACTACAAGTAATTCCAATATGTATTCTAAAATAAATATTGCTCATATTTGAGCATTTTAAGGGCTTAAAATTATTCCAATTTATTGCTTTAACGCCGTATGTAAAGCGAGTCTATTGGGGTTTTTTCTATTCGCTCTGCGTCATTATAAATGAGCATACATAGGTATATTTCAATTGTGTATAACTGCTTAATTTTTAAAATAATATCTCACATTTTTGACAACGTGTCGAAGCCAATTTATGCATTTATTAGTACATAATTAATCATCACTTAATTGATAATAATCTTGCACATAAATTATCTGTTTGTTGTTTTAATGACAGCTTAATATTTTTTCGTCTTAAGAAAATATACCAGTTTTAGTTTCATAATGTATTACATATTTATTATCGTAACACCGGATGTACACAATTTCACTTTGATGTTTTAGCTTGATTCTAACAAAATTGTATATTATTCAGTTTAACGCCTATTTGATCAAATAAGACACTTGTTCATTTTCATTCTTAATACATATTCCACTTCATAAAAATATGACAATCATATTAAACATAATATTACATTCATGCTTGGTGCTTGTTTTATAAGACTAACAACAACCAAAGTAGCTTTATCTCTTTGCTTTGAATGTATAGGGTACTTCATTATTTCACGCTGATTCTTATCAGACAAATTTTCATTGATTACATTTCTACAATTAATGTTATACGAGTGGTTTTTTTCATTGACTTTTATGGCATAATTTTTCCTCTTGATGGAAAATATTCATGATTTGAAATTCTCTGTTTTCTTGACTTCTTCTTTACATAAAAATCTTTACAAAATGAAGTGATCAATTTAAATATTATGTATCACTAACCAAAATAACAAAAAATCTATCACAGTATACACACATTTGATTAACAATACTAACATTTGTGTATTTTTCATTTTTTTATACCATACAAATATATCTATATATAATGTACACATTATAAATACTATAATACGCATAAATACAAACTGCTTTTAGATTTAGAATAGAATTATGATATTGTTGCCTTTTAGCCTAGATTCACTTTGCATAATACAAATATGTATCAATAAAGTAACTTATTTTCTTACTTCTAAATAAATACATATTCAATGTTTTAGACTTACTAATTAAAGCATAAATGATGAAAAAATTATACGAAAAATAGATTGTAAACATGAAATTTGTATCGCAACAATGGATTGTAAAAATAAAACTATTATTTTTAATTATGAATTCTAAGATGTATTTACAATATCACTCTAACAATAATAACTTTCCAAATCTATATTATATTTTGAAAGAATAAACGGTACCTTCCTGAGAGTATTAATTCAATATTAATACAATCATATATTAATAGTTCACAGACCTACGTGTTCGCCAAGTAGTTAAAGATACATAGAACTCAACTGCTGTATCATTAGAATTAAGATTAATTATATTATGTATGTGCATACAACCTGATACCTAAACATACATTTGTTTTATCTAATTTCTATACCTATTTTATTACAAATTCCTGTTTTATAACACGAATAAATACACAGAATTTTCCAATATTTTTTTCTGTTAAACTTATCTTCATATATTAAATGTATATTAATTTCAATTAAACATGCATTCAAAACTTCCATTGCACTTTAGATCTCGGCTTAAAAGGGAAGATTAATTTTTATAACTCCATTTTAAATGTATTTTGTAACAATTTAATATCATCCCATAAAGCATATCCACAAAGCGTACA